>NW_028249781.1:0-178992 GCF_964263255.1 Lissotriton vulgaris
TACGCCCAGACCCGGTTCCTACAGTGTCCTGGGGAGAAACAGCCATTACAACGCGGTCATAACCACGCGTGAACGTCACAGCTGGGCTGATGAGAGGTGTTACCTCGAAACCGGTCCGGTCCTCGGATGCTTGATTCCGTTCTGGGAAGGACATGGCTTTTGTAGTTCAGACTGGACTGTTCCCATGAGGCTCAGGGTCAGAGCTGATTTGCATATCGCCATTGTCTAACCCAGGGTGGTGTGGAGTGCAAAATAATGATGGATTTAGGCCCAGATCCTTGGACTGGGGCGAGTGTGTGACATTGATCCACATTCGGTCCATCCCTTGTTGTGTTTGCAATTTCTGCCATAAGTGCGCTGGGGATGCCCAGACGTGGGTCCCAGGCACTCCACACCACTGGAGTTAAGCTAGCCGGGCTGATGAGAGGTGTTACCTCGAAACCGGTCCGGTCCTCGGATGCTTGATTCCGTTCTGGGAAGGACATGGCTTTTGTAGTTCGGACTGGACTGTTCCCATGAGGCTCAGGGTCAGAGCTGATTTGCATATCGCCATTGTCTAACCCAGGGTGGTGTGGAGTGCAAAATAATGATGGATTTAGGCCCAGATCCTTGGACTGGGGCGAGTGTGTGACATTGATCCACATTCGGTCTATCATTTGTTGTGTTTGCAATTTCCGCCCTAAGTGCGCTGGGAATGCCCAGACGTGGGTCCCAGGCACTCCACACCACTGGAGTCAAGCTAGCCGGGCTGATGAGAGGTGTTACCTCGAAACCGGTCCGGTCCTCGGATGCTTGATTCCGTTCTGGGAAGGACATGGCTTTTGTAGTTCGGACTGGACTGTTCCCATGAGGCTCAGGGTCAGAGCTGATTTGCATATCGCCATTGTCTAACCCAGGGTAGTGTGGAGTGCAAAATAACGATGGATTTAGGCCCAGATCCTTGGACTGGGGCGAGTGTGTGACATTGATCCACATTCGGTCCATCACTTGTTGTGTTTGCAATTTCCGCCAGAAGTGCGCTGGGGATGCCCAGACGTGGGTCCCAGGCACTCCACACCACTGGAGTCAAGCTAGCCGGGCTGATGAGAGGTGTTACCTCGAAACCGGTCCGGTCCTCGGATGCTTGATTCCGTTCTGGGAAGGACATGGCTTTTGTAGTTCGGACTGGACTGTTCCCATGAGGCTCAGGGTCAGAGCTGATTTGCATATCGCGATTGTCTAACCCAGGGTGGTGTGGAGTGCAAAATAACGATGGATTTAGTCCCAGATCCTTGGACTGGGGCGAGTGTGTGACATTGATCCACATTCGGTCCATCACTTGTTGTGTTTGCAATTTCCGCCATAAGTGCGCTGGGGATGCCCAGACGTGGGTCCCAGGCACCCCACACCACTGGAGTCAAGCTAGCCTGGCTGATGAGAGGTGTTACCTCGAAACCGGTCCGGTCCTAGGATGCTTGATTCCGTTCTGGGAAGGACATGGCTTTTGTAGTTCGGACTGGACTGTTCCCATGAGGCTCAGGGTCAGAGCTGATTTGCATATCGCCATTGTCTAACCCAGGGTGGTGTGGAGTGCAAAATAACGATGGATTTAGGCCCAGATCCTTGGACTGGGGCGAGTGTGTGACATAGATCCATATTCGGTCCATCACTTGTTGTGTTTGCAATTTCCGTCACAGCGAAGCCATTAGCACGCATATGACTTTACCACTTATGCTTTTACAATTAGTATGCATTTACCACTCATGTTAAACGCATAATCTTAATTATATCTTTGTGTTGACGAACACGCGTTGTAATGGCTCCGGCTTACGTCCTTCAAATCAGTTTTTAGGTATACGTGTGACCAAGTCATAAGATCGGAGGCCAAGGACAAATACCATGGTGTCTGTGCCAGGAAATCTCATGGATCTTAGAGAAGATTAGCGGAGAGTAAAATGAAAGTAACAGGTATAATAAAAATAACGGAGAAAAACTACTAAAATGGCAAAGGACGGAGTATGTAATCAACGTTTGGCGCCTCAACACTACATTTCAAATAAGCATAGATACAATATGTTTAATAATATATTACAAAAGTATAGCAGCGGATGACACAGACGGCCCGAGAAAAGAAAGCGGCAAATTTAGTACCTGAAATGAGGAGAGGTTTGCTTGGCGAACTTGAAGAAAAAGAAAAAAACGTGGGCTTGGAAACGAGGCTGCGCATGCGTAGAGTACAACTGGTGCACAAACAAAAACCGGAAAGTTTTACATACTATCATAGAAATAAAGCTCTTTTTTTACCAGTAAAGTTAGTTCTTAAAAAGAACTTTTTTTTTTTTGCCCCAAGCCCCCACGATCGCAGACGGCTCCCCGCGTCCTTTGTGAGCCCGCATTGCTTTATCAGAGACATCACCTTATATGCTGCTCCCTCTTTCGAAAAACAATCTGCTTTCTTGAAAGAGAGAACAGATTAACTTGCTCTCTTATTCAAATAGGAAAGCGGTTTCCTGTGGTAAAGTAAAAGCAGCGACGGTACCGCCATACCATACGAAACAGCAGTGCCCCAGAAGTACGCACCCCGAGACACTGCAAGAACGGACCCCGGGAGATGGTGGACCCCAGGGCCACCAAGGGTTTCAGGAGGGGGGCAGCGCGACCCCCTCCCAACATTAAAAAACCCCGGGGAGTGCAGGTACCCGGGGCTGGAAGGTCATTTTACATATTACTGCCTCAGGAAGGTGGCGTCCTTCAAATCAGTTTTTAGGTATACGTGTAGCCAAGTCATAAGATCGGAGGCCAAGGACAAACACTGTGGTGTCTGTGCCAGGAAATCTCATGGATCTTAGAGAAGAAAAGCGGAGAGTAAAATGAAAGTAACAGGTATAATAAAAATAACGGAGAAAAACTACTAAAATGGCGGTGGACGGAGTATGTAATCAACGTTTGGCGCCTCAACACTACATTTCAAATAAACATAGATACAATATGTTTATTAATTTATTACTAAAATATAGCTGCAGATGACACACACAGCCCGGGAAAAGAAAGCAGCAAATTTAATACCTGAAATGAGGAGAGGTTTGCTTGGAGTACTTGAAGAAAAAGAAAAAAACGTGGGCTTGGAAACGAGGCTGCGCATGCGTAGAGAGTACAATTGGTGCACAGAAAAACCCTGAAAGTTTTACATACTATCATAGAAATATAGCTCTTTTTTTGACCAGTAAAGTTAGTTCTTAAAAATATATATATATATTTTTTTTTAGCCCCAATGCCCCCACGATCGCAGACGGCTCGCCGCGTCCTTCATGAGCCCGCATTGCTTTATCAGAGACATCACCTTATATGCTGGTCTCTCTTTCAAAAAACAATCTGCTTTCTTGAAAGAGAGAACAGATTAACTTGCTCTCTTTTTCAAATAGGAAAGCGGTTTCCTGTGGTAAAGTGAAAGCGGCGACGGTACCGCCCTACCATACCAAACAACAGTATCCTGGAAGTAGGCACCCCAAGACACTGCAAGAATAGACCCTGGGAGATGGTGGACCCCAGGGCCACCAAGGGTTCCAGTAGGGTGGCAGCGCGACCCCCTCCCAACATTAAAAAAACCCAGGGGAATGCAGGTACCCGGGGCTGGAAGGTCATTTTACATATTACTGCCCCAGGAAGGTGGCGGTCCCCGCGACGTGTACGGGGAGAGAAAGAGGGAGAGCTGAAAACATACTTTAAAATTTTTTTTTTTTTTAAAAAGCCTCTTCGGGGTGACGGTCCCCGAGACTGAGGGGAAGAGGATCGTAACCCCCAGCATACTTCAAAATAAAACCACAGCGGGGTGGCATTCCCCGGTGCTCGGGGCACCTTACAAATCCCCACTATGAAAAAAATTGCCACCAAAATTTGCCCCCGGAACCTAATGAATAAAACAGACTTCTATTTTTTATTTCCCTTTTCCACCGCGTACGTATACCATACGCGTACCCCCTGATTTGTTATTTAAAAAAAAAAAAAATTGAGCCTAAAGATCTATGTACGACCCCCTGAGCAAGCCTAGAGGGTCAGGATGTTTCTACCCTGCCCCCTTTCCTTATTTCTCACCCACTGTTTTACTGTTTTCTTGTGAGTCGCTTTTAGCGACGAACAAGATGGCTGCCAACACTTCCTGGTTTGTAGTGTTCACGCACAGTTGACAGCCAATCAGCATGCAGCTCGTGCTCGTAATTGTACGCATTTCCGTACGCGTGCTGTACTCCGTCTCTAGATATCGCTATGATTTTACTTGTAATTTTCGAAAGAACTACTGAACGGATTTACACCATTTAACAAAAGGCACAATCTGCTAACCGAACTCAACCTCTCTGCCAAATTTGGTGTAATTCCGTTCAGCTGTTCGGGCTGTAGCCCTGGCTAAAGGTCCCTATGGAAAATTGCATGCAATTGCATCTGGGAACCCCTTTTTCTCAGCCCCCACTTGAGAAATCACCCCCAAACTTTCAGGGAAGGAGCGAACCGAGCAGGCCATTTCCTTGGAGAAATTCGCGAAGATTTGTCTACCGACGGCAAAGTTATTCCAAATAGAATGTTGTGGATTTCCTATGGAAAGTAGATCCTAACTATAACTACCTACTGGCGACCGCCAGTAGGTAATATGTATACATATATAAATATAAATATATATATATATATACACATACACATATATACAGTGCCATGCGTGAGGCCCCTGCAGCATCAAGTCGGCCTGGGATTACTGGTACCTGCTTCGGCGGAACTTTTTGTCTCCACTCACCTGGATATCCTTGGTCCACCTCCAAGTTCGGAAAAATATGGGGCGGGGTGGTAGTCATTGACTACATGTTGGACAAGCAGATTCTCCGCTTTTTCACAGCCGATGGCTTTCCGGAGACTTGGGGGTTGCTGTGGTCAGGGACTGGAGGAGAGAGCTTTATTTGGCGCACTGAAGAACTTGAGGGTTGGATTCTGAAAGACCGCTCCGCCACCGCAACGCCTCATGACACGGAATGTGGCATTCTGGGAACTGTAGTTGCCGTGCACCGGGCAACACACAGGCGGCGTTAGCGTTTGTGACGAGAGGGGCGGAGCAGGTGTCTATCCATCAGGACACAGCAGGACATTTAAATGAGGTAGATGGGCTGCGATCTCACTACTAACCTTGGCGCTGAAGAAGGCAGTTATAGCCGAAATGCATTCGCCATGTTTCGATGTGCTCTACATTAAAGCTCCCTCCAAGCTTTTCCCTGGTGTGGCCTCTTTCTTCCTGTGGGAGAAGTGAGAAGTGTGCGGATATATATATATATATATATATATATATATATATATATATATATATATATATATATTCACTGAAAAAACCATAGGTTTTACACACGTTATAGTTAGGAAGTAGCATTTGAAAAACCTATGAAATTCACTGAAAAAACCATAGGTTTGACACCAGTTATAGTCACTGACCATGTCATGAGTGATGTAATATGTAATGTCATCAGCAGTGCATTACACGCGCAAGTTATAGTGAGTCCAACTAACTATAACGTGGAATTTCATTGGTTTTATGTCAGTAAAATTTCCAGCTAACTATAACTGGTGTCAAACCTATGGTTTTTTCAGTGAATTTCATAGGTTTTTCAAATGCTACTTCCTAACTATAACATGTGTAAAACCTATGGTTTTTTCAGTGAATTTCATAGTTTTTTTGAATGCTAGTTCCTAAATATGTAATCACGTTCGTAACTACATAGTGTCACCGCCTACACGTCCTGAGAAGCGCATGTAAAGTCATGTGACTTGAAAACAAAACTTCTAATTGGTTGTTAGTAGTTTCTGTTCTGGAATATACACGAAGCACTCCACCCACTTTCCTCACAATCTTTTCTACTCTCAAGAGACAACAACGTCGAGCATCTTCCGGAAGACTTTGCTGAAATGGCTGCCCTACCGGATTCATCTTCCGAATCTGAAGGAAATGAGCGACCACCGTTAAGAAGAAAAAATGAATCTTTCATTTGGCAATTTTTCACTTATCCTGAAGATCAAAAGAAAGTGAATGCGCCAAAAGTAACCTGCACGATATGCAATTCGGAGCTCTCAAGGGGAAATCCAAATAAAAAATATTCCTTTTCTGCACACACCATGCAGCGGCATGTTAAACAAAGGCATCCTGAGCATTATGCAAAAGCATCGACAAGAGCCCTGGCCACACTATTACCATCAGAGGTGGCCAGCACATCTTCTGGTGTACGACCTGTATCTCCATCGAGTGCTGAGATGGACTTGAGACCATATCTTGCGAAGGTGCATATGAAATGCAACAAGTGTGGAGAAATTCTTTTGTATGGAGAGCAGAGCCTCGTTCTTATTAAACTCAAAATTGACAGTCACAAATGCCCCAAGAAAAGATACATTTCTTCACTTCATTTTCAAACTATTACATACTGAAAAATGTAGTAGCAACTTTAGGAAATCGAAAGCATTATAACACTTCTTTCCCCCCCCCAAAAAAAAAAAAGTTATTTTCAGAACTAACTCTTTCTACCAAAACGTGCTCCAAGAGCATATTATGAGATATTTTTTCGCCGCTTTATTTTAGTGCAAGACCGGGTGCGCGCACCCTCCTATCGCGTACAGGACCTGACACTTGCATGTGAAGTCATGTGACTTCTAAACAACACTTCTAATTGGTTCTTGGTAGTTTCTATTCTGGAATTTACACGCAGCACTCCACCCACTTCCATCACTTTCTTTTCTACTCTCAAGAGACAACAACGTCGAACATCTTCCCGAAGACTTTGGTACAATGGCTACCGTTCCGCATTCATCTTCCGAATCTGATGAAAATGAGCGACCACCTTTGACAAGAAAAACGGAGGCCACGCTATTACCATCAGAAGTAATCAGCACATCTTCCGGTGGACGACCTGTATCTCCATCGAGTGCTAAAATAGACTTGAAACCATGTCTGGCGAAGGTGCACATAAAATGCAACAACTGTGGAGAACTTCTTGTATACGGAGAGCAAAGCTTTACTCTAATTAAACACACAATTGAGAGTCATAAATGCTCCAAGAAAAGTTACATTTCTTCACTTTATTTGGATAGTATGACATTCTGAAAAATATGGTAGCAACTTTAAGAAATCAAATGCATCAAAACACTTGTTTCCAAAAAAAAAAAAAAAAAGTTATTTTCAGAACTAACTCTTTCCACCAAAACATGCTCGAAGAGCATATTATAAGATGTTTTTTCGCCGCTTTATTTTAGTGCGAGACCGGGTGCGCGCACCCTCTATCGCGTACAGGACCTGACACTCCCATGTGAAGTCATGTGACTTCTAAACAACACTTCTAATTGGTTCTTGGTAGTTTCTATTCTGGAATTTACACGCAGCACTCCACCCACTACCATCACTTTCTTTTCTACTGTCAAGAGACAACAACGTCGAACATCTTCCCGAAGACTTCGGTACAATGGCTACCGTTCCGCATTCATCTTCCGAATCTGATGAAAATGAGCGACCACCTTTGACAAGAAAAACGGAGGCCACGCTATTACCATCAGAAGTAATCAACACATCTTCCGGTGGACGACCTGTATCTCCATCGAGTGCTGAGATGGACTTGAGACCATATCTGGCGAACGTGCACATGAAATGCACGGACTGTGGGGAACTTCTTGTATACGGAGAGCAAAGCTTTACTCTAATTAAACAAATAATTGAGAGTCATAAATGGTCCAAGAAAAGTTACATTTCTTCACTTTATTTGGATAGTATGACATACTGAAAAATGTCGTCGCAACTTTAAGAAATCAAAAGCATCATAACACTTGTTTCCAAAAAAAAAAAAAAAAAAGTTCTTTTCAGAACTAACTCTTTGTACCAAAACAAGCTTGAAGAGCATATTAGCTGATATTTTCTCGCCGCTTTCTTATAGTGCGCGACCGGGTGTGCGCACCCACCTATCGCGTCGAGACACGCATGTGCAGTCATGTGACTTTAAAACAACACTTCCAATTGGTTCTTACTAGTTTCTATTCTGCAATTTACACGGAACACTCCACCCACTTCCCTAGAAAACCAGTTTATCGTAAAACTTTTAAAGCCTCCTCTTATGAAATATTCGACATCAATCACATAGCAGAGTACTAAATAGCACTATATACACTCCGTCCCTTAATTATAAGAGACTTATTGCTATGTAAAAGCAACTTTTGTTTTCCAAGATAATGTAAAATGCTGAGCCTATTACATAATTTTATTTCACATATATGTTACTATTCTCCTTCGAGTACTAACACCGTAGAAAATACCACCAATAGCGGTGATATTTTTTACACCGAGAACGGGCGATTTCTATCGCTTACAGCCCTTACAATTATAAAGTTTTATTTCCTAAGTCTCTGATCTCCAACTGTGCAACGTAGGTCCCCTGTGTGTCGCAATAAGGTCCATAAACAAAAACTACAGAGCCAGCATTATAAACATACACAGAACCACAAAACGACAAGAGCCACCATGTTGATATATATCCTTAATATAATAAACCTCTGAGAATAAATATATATTTCCGTGGCACCCCATAACACAAATGTGGCGTCCTCTGACTCTGCTCCTTTACCAAACACCGTAACTCCCCGCCCCCCTCACTTTTCACTAAACTCTGCACTCCACCCCAGCCGAACCCCCAATTACAAACCCCCAACCTACCCTCCCTGCCCGAACCCACCATGAACCTCAAACCACCCCTAGAAAACTTATAAGACACAGGATTACTAAAACTCAAAGAATACGCAACAGGCACATAATGTAAATAGTACATAAAGGCACATATTTTTTCCAAAATACTATTTAAAAACATGTTCTATTTTTAATAAATCTATCATGCATCTGACCCTCTAGAACTGCTTTCAAAACGTGAACTATAAACCTCTACTTTTCATTTTCAAACAATACACTTTCATCTGACCCTCTAGAACTGCTTTCAAAACATGAACTATAAACCTCTACTTTTCATTTTCAAACCATACACTTTCAATTACATTATTTTTTTTCCAAAATTCATGTAATGTTACAAACCTTTTCTAAAATACACCAGTCCGTATCATTTATAAGGATTTATTTTCAGTCTTCATCAGTGACACTTTCTTCACATATAATAGAAATCACTATAACTTTTTAAACGACAATGCTAACGCGGTAAAAATAACCCTTCATTTGCTTTCCTTTAAGAATGCACACTATGTACCCCACGCATGCGTTTCTTAATCTTTGTATTTGGCAGCGAATACCGACCTTGAATCGGAAGACATGAACAAGACCGCCATTGTCACATTTAAAACTGAACGTTGCATCTGCTCACACACATATCTTTCACTAAGCTAACATTCACAGAAAACAGTATTGATGTAAAAAAAAATTGACCTTGCTTTACAACTCCCTCAAATCACTCCCTTATTTTTTAACGCATCCTCCAGTTCAAAAAAAGCTACTTTTTTAATAAATACTAAGCAATATATAAGTGACTAGACTCCTAGAAAATGTATCAAGTCATTCTGCTCCTCTCCACTGCATAGCCGGCGACCTAATTCTGTGGAGTTGCTATACAACCAGCGGTGCTGCGCCGTTTCCTGTACCATCTTGGGAAATTCAAAATGGATGTCTCTCCTGCCTTCGCAAATGAGCCGGGCCACTTAGAACTATTTCGACAGAGAATGCTTCTATACTACGGCACCTTACCACTCTCAACTTTGAATACTTCATATCGATTATCATTTCGATATTCGTATTTCACCTGTGTGCAGCCTGTATTTCATTGCCTGAGCTGTGATTTCACGTGGGCCCTGGATTTATGTCTCTTGATCATGACCAGCTTTGTTACAACGGAGGGTTTATGGCCTTTGCAGCGATACAAGGAGTTCTGGGTCATTGGAATATATTCGCAGCGGCGCAAGATTTCCTAACAGAGAGCTACATCGAAAACCCACCGAGCTGCCCTACGATGGTAAAAGACGCCCCAATAATGACAGATCATGAATGCTCCTTTCATCTTCTCAATTGGATGGCTGACATGTTTTCAGATGATAACAATGATTTCATGTTAGAGGCACTTGCTGCATACTTTGCCTACACAATGGACGGTTAACTCTTTCCTAACTGCGAGCTACATCGAAAACCCACCGAGCTGCCCTCTGATGGTAAAAGACGCTCCGATTATAACAGATCATCAGTACTGCTTTACTCTTTTCCATTGGATAGCTGACATAATTTCAAATGATAAAACTGATTTCCTGTTACAAGCAGAAGCTACCTATTTTGCCTAAACAATGCTTCAATAACTCTCAAACAACCCATTGACGTCCTCATTTCCTTTTGGTTTTCTATATTCTTCACGTTATTTTCCATATTTTCTTTTGAAGAACAGACCTATTTGCTTTACTAACAGTGGACATTATGATTTCGTGTTGTTAGACAGCTGATTCAGAAAGTAATGATGTATAACCACTTGCATTTTCATATATCGTTCCTAAACTGAAAGGCCAGAAACCTTCTTCCATTTATTAAAATATAATATACTTCCTTATAAGACAGTACAATGTTTTTTTCCAACTATATTCATTTTTCTTCAACTATAGCGTTTGTATTCCATGTACTACTGACAATACCAATTACTGTGTTTTTTGCAATTTCTGTACTCAGATTACATAATGATTTGCCTTTAAAATAGTACATTTCTAAATAAACATTTCAAATATTCTGAAATGATTTCATATTGAAAAACTATTCATGGGTTCCACATAACCTTAACTGTAGACACGGAGGACCTTATTTATGAAGACCTTCCGCCGCCAGTGCCTCATTTTTTAAAATGGGAAAAAGTAACGCACCGGTGGCGCAAGGCCTTCATAAATAAAGTCCTGAATATTTTCTTTTCTCGACCTCACTTACTGATACTAGAACCTACAAGCCAAATACGGCCCGTGAACTCTTTCTTAGTAGGTCGCGCACCGTAAAGACATTTATACCACTGTTAACATTTTTTTTTTACTGTTACTAAGCACCGACACAGTTCCGCTTTACTCAGAGTTAATCACTGCTCCCACGCTTCTACAGGCCAGACGCTATGTCGTATTTCTCTCCTTATCACCCTTTCATCTCCACAATAACAAACAGTTGTCCGCCAGCCACCAGAGAACAGACTCAGATGCAGAGGCACCAAAGAGTGAACCCATCACCAACTGCCATCTCCGGCTGTTTCCATGGTTACACCTCATTCTGCACCTTGCTGAACGCACAGGTCAAAAGTTCATGTCTCAACGTTCTACAGCAAACTAAGAACACTATTTTCCCTCCAGAAACACCTCCCAATCCACAACTCTGTTACATGTCTTGTTTTTTCACACCCAATAGTACTTTTCGTTTAACATAAACATTGACCTGTTCACTCTCCACTTGTTACAATCAACCAATCATTTTTATTTTTTTAACCACACCCAGCCTCTTCCTTTTTCTTTATTTAAAATTTCAACTTCTAACTACCATTCCACTTCCAGAACCGATCGGAGGACGACTACAAATCCCTTGAAAATGAAGGTCTGGCTAATAGGACACAGTTATATTCACTGGAGTGAAAAATATGCAGTAAGGAGACAAATTTGCAACCTCAGCTTACCAAATGTACACATAACATGGATTTCCAAAAGAGGATTGAAATGTCACCAATTAATTCCATTGGTGAAAGCTTTTATGCATCTCCCAGAACCAGACCTTATAATTGTGCACTGTGGTGGGAACGATCTAGGCACAATCACTGGGGTAGGTCTGGAAATGCTTCTAAAAGACACCTTTCGACAATTGATGACACTTTTTCCTCGATCTGCCTTGGTATATTCCAATATATGCCAAAGACAGAAATGGAATTGGTCCAATCACCATTGTGCACAATTTGAGAAAGCAAGGAGAAATGTAAATAAATCTGTTTCTGCGTTCCTCAGAGATTATAGCATGGGTTCTATTTACCACAACAACTTGCGATACCACATGCAAGACGTCTATAGGAGAGACGGTGTTCATTTCACGAATGAGTGAAACAGAATCTTCCTCTGCAACATCAGGCTCTGCATCGGTACTTACTTATAAATGCAGAAAACACTCAATTAACACAAGGGCTCTTTTCAGAGCCACCTTATATCTAAGCACTTAAACTTCTGATTTACCTCCATTTTCACACTCTTGTAAATAGGTGTGCGCGACCGGGTGCGCGCACCCCGTATTTTTTTTCGGGGAAAAATTATATCTTTTCGCGTTTAAGGGCCTTACTGCACACCCTGAGAAAACCTACGCAGGAAGACAATCTCTACCTTCTCCCCTTTCCATGTTTCAACGCTTTGAAATGAACAATATATTTACTCGCAGTGACAAAATGGGGGATAAAACTTCCTGATGTCCTTCGAATCGAAAGTTAACAGACGTCACGCAGCCAAAAAAAATACCGCTCACGCGCAGCCGCTTGGGTGCGCGCACGTGTGCGCGCCTATAGATATATAATTGACTTTAACTTTAATTTTCTCAACAACTACTGAACGGATTTACACCATTCCAAAAAAAGCGTAATCTGCGAACAAGACTCTACAGTTTTGGCAAATTTCTTATAAATTCATTCACCCGTTCGAACTGTAGCCGAGTCTAAAGGTCCTATGGAAAATAACATGGAGAAAACACGTTTTGGGACCCCCCTTATATCTCAGCCCCCACTTGACCAATCCCCCCCAAACTTTCAGGGAAGGAGTGCAGCGAACCTAGCCATCTTCTTTGAGAAATTCGCAAAGACTCATCCACCAGGGTCAAAGTTATTCCAAATAGAATGTTGAGGATTTCCTATGGAAAACAATCCTAACTATAACTACCTACTGGTGACCGCCAGTAGGTAATATATATATATATATATATATATATGAACACAATACCTCTGCAACAGCAAAAGGTGAGGCCCCTCAGGGGAATCAATGAGGGTTTCTTTATTGCAATTGAAGAACCAAAGTCCATGCGAATGCATTTCGGCTCCACTTGAGCCTTCCTCAGCGCGACGTGGTTCAGGCAGCGTCTGGACAAAATGATCGAAGGGTGTACCTGGTCCCGACCTGCCAGGTGGATAAGCACTCCGCCCCCCACAGCTCAGAATGTCATTGGCCGCGAGGCACTCGTGGTAGGATGCACAGTGCGTCAGGACTACCACTTCCAGGATGCAGTGCGCTAGTCCGGCACCGCATTAGTGATGGCAAATACTTGCGGAATGCCTGCACCTTTTGAAATGTCTTGCAGGAAACACCTCCGCTCCCCATAACTGCACCAACCACAAGATTCGACAGTCTTCTGCGACAGGGGCGGGATCGAAGATCCGGTGCCCGAGGTGAAGTGAAGTACTTCAGCACTGTCGTGTTTACGTGCCGTTTCCAGTGGTGGGCTCCCGGAATCCCAATAACTCGGGCAACACACAGTCCACCAAGGCAGATACCAGCAGCCAGGAGCCTCTTTACGGTGCAGGGGCCTCTCTCAGCGCGATTCTGGTGTGCGCGCTAATTAATGAACACAATACATCTGCAACAGCATAAGGTGAGGCCACTCAGGGGAATCAATGAGGGTTTATTTATTGCAATTGAAGAACCAAAGGCCATGCGAATGCATTTCGGCTCCACTTGAGCCTTCCTCAGCGCGACGTGGTTCAGGCAGCGTCTGGACAAAATGACCGAAGGGTGTACCTGGTCCTGACCTGCCAGGTGGATAAGCACTCCGCCCCCCACAGCTAAGAATGTCATTGGCCGCGGGGCACTCATGGTAGGACGCACACTGCGTCAGGACTACCATATATATATATATATATATATATATATATATATATATATATATATATATATATATATATATATATATATATATATATATATATATATATTACCTACTGGCTATCGCCAGTAGGTATATATAGTTAGGATTATTTGTCTATGGAACTTTTGAAAATTCTATGTCTAATAACTTTGGCGTTTGTGGACGGAATCGGCTGAAATGTTCAGGAAAATGGCACATTTTGTTTTTGAGCAGCCCCTGAAAATTTGGGGGGTTTCATCAAGGGGGGGCCGAGAAAAAAGGGGGGTCCCAAAACGCGTTTTTCCCATGTTCATTTCCATAGGGCGGTTGGACTCACTTTTAGCTCGAACGGCTGAATGGATTTGCACGAAACTTGGCAAAATTGTAGGGACTGTTAGCCCGATGTGCCTTTGCTAGGTCTCAATATATGTGCTCCAGTAGTTTTTGAGAAATTAACGTTCAAAACAAGATATATATCTGTAACAGCGCTCCAGGCTGCGCTCCGGTTCGCTTACTTTTCGCGAAACGGAACTTTGCGTGCAGAAAGCTGATTGGCTCTCCGGTGTCTGTCAACATTCTAAACAGTCCGGAGTGGCCGCCATCTTATCTCTCGGTAGGATCGAGAGAGAAGAAGAGGTGAAAAACGAAGGGGGAATTTAATGAAAGGGGGCAAGGTATACCCCTCTTGACCCCCTAGGAATGTTGTTGGGGTTATTAAAGGGTCCCGTGGGGAAAATAAAAAAAAAAATGATTTTTCACGGTAGAAGCGCTTCCCGGGCCGCGAACTGGGCCGCAAACTGGTAGCGAAACGGGAATTTGCCATTTTGTGCTTCGTTAATTAAATTACTAGGTATAAGGGGGTGCGGGAGACGTATCCTAATCCCCTATGTTTCCTGAGGGTGGCTGAGGAGGCTCATATATGTTGATACATCTCTTCCAGCGGCTGTGCGTGAGCTTTTTTTTTTTTTGCTGCGTGACAGTCCGGAGCGGCCGCCATCTTATCTCTCAGTAGGATCGAGAGAGAAGAAGAGGTGAAAAACGAAGGGGGAATTTAATGAAAGGGGGCAAGGTATACCCCTCTTGACCCCCTAGGAATGTTGTTGGGGTTATTAAAGGGTCCCGTGGGGAAAATAAAAAAATATATATTTTTCACGGTAGAAGCGCTTCCCGGGCCGCGAACTGGGCCGCAAACTGGTAGCGAAACGGGAATTCCCCATTTTGTGCTTCGTTAATTAAATTACTAGGTATAAGGGGGTGCGGGAGACGTATCCTAATCCCCTATGTTTCCTGAGGGTGGCTGAGGAGGCTCATATATGTTGATACATCTCTTCCAGCGGCTGCGCCATCTTGCCTTTTTTCCAATGCCACAATTTTGTCGTGCACGGCAGCCATTTTAGATGCCAGGCTGGTCCCAGGCTATCACCTACCCCTGCGGATGTAGTTTATGGCCCCAGCTGTAGAGAATTCAGACATGCCAACCCTCCCGATTCAGGCGTGAGACTACTGATTTCAGTGCTAGTCTCCCGCCTCCCGATTTCTGCAAGCAAAAACCCGGGGGCATATTACGAACAACTAGCGATAATTTTTGTCTCTAACTTGTTTAGAGACAAAAATTATCGCCGCACATCGGCGATTTTTATCGCAGATAAACCTTGCTATTATCGCAGAAAAGTCAGCGATATTCATGTATTATCGAGCAAATGCTCTTAGCCATGTTATCCACCTCCCATTGGATAACATGGCTAAGAACTTCTCAGGGCAGGTGTTAGCTTTTGGAGATATTCGCGCTTAGCGCGAATATCTCCAAAAGTTGGTAATAGGAGATAGCGATGTTAGGGACTGTTTCCAGTCGCTAACATCTTGGCACGCCCACTTTGCATGTCATTAGTGATAAGTATCACTGACATGCAAAGCGGGGCCCAAGATGGTCGCTATCTCCTTTTAGCTGTCACTAACTGGTGTTAGCGACAGCTTGGTAATAGGGAGATAATTTTATCTCCGCTTTCATGGCTTTTAAAGCCAAAAAAGCGGAGATAAACCCCCTTGATAATATGCCCCACGATTGCTCAGGGGTTTCAGCTGACAGGGCTTGGTATTGTGTTACGTGGTAATTTTTCTAGGAAACGTCAGAGGGTCGATGCAGGGGTTCTAGAAGAGGTGATAAACCATTTAAGCCTCATGAACAAGCGCATGGTCTTTTAAAGATTTGTGAAGTACTCGGGGCGGCGGTGTGTGTGTGCCCTCTTTCAGGAGCGGGCGGGGGGGCACTGCCAGCAACTTGCCAGGTCAGGTAGTGTTCAACACGTGCATCACCCTTTCTCTGCCTGCTATTGCGCTCCATGCTTCGGAAAGGTAAGAAAAAGAACGTGCATTTGAGTTTGAAATGTCCGATCCTGCAGCAGCACACTTCCAAAGCCCACACATGACAATAACCCGATTCAAGGCCCCATTCACCCGTTTTTAAAAAAATATATAACACTCCAACAAAGTAAGATTATAAAACTTTATTAACGTTTAAATATAATGAACGGAACAAAAACTGTAAAAACATTTAAACATTTTTCACCCAAAAAAGCAACAATGGTCAGAAGCTGTCTTTTGTGCGAATAGTCCCAAGGCAGCACAACGTGCAGAGTTCTGGACGGCACCCAGGTGATGTCGCCTGGGTGCCGCACTGGTTTTGGGATCCTACAATGCTGCTCCGAAAATTGGCGTGGGGCGTCCCGGGTGGTGCGGGGGGAGGCCTCGTCAGTAGCGGTCTGTTGTGCGAATAGTCCCAAGGCAGCAGAACGCGCTGAGATGTTGATGGCACCCAGGTGATGTCCAGTAAACTGCCGCACTGGTTTTGGTATCCTACAATGCTGCTCCGAAAATTGGCGTGGGGCGGCCCGGGGGGGGGGCGTGGGGGAGGCGGCGTGAACGGGCCTCCCCAGGTGGCGGCCATCCAGCTGAGTTGCGCCCGCTCTTGCGGCTACAGCGTCTCGCTCACCATGTTGTTGAGGTGCTCCCACTCTTGCAGTGCAGCGATAGGCGGCTGCCACAGGACTCTTAAAATGGCGGCCAGCTCTTCGGTTTTGGGCCTGGTCCACTGAAATGGCCCTGGGACACCTTGGAACTCGGACGCTTGCCTGCTAGGGATTGGGCTCCATTCTCGAAAAGCGTACCCTCAGCCGTGAAGATTCTACAAAAGTCTTGGGGGCCCCCGACTCCCGCAGGCTTCCGGTGGGGAGCGGCTGCCATGATTGCTCGCGGAATGACCACGACGGAGCCACGAGATGGTGGTGCTCTCATGCTGACGCCAGCTTCAGTCTGAATGATCCAGAAACAAGGTGGGGCTTTCATCGTTTGGGAAAAAAAATGTTCTAAACCAATGGAAAGTGTTATTTTTAGGTCATATGACCAAGCCTTCCATCTTTAGGAAACCAAAAGTAAAATGAACCAATGAAAAGTTTTATAAACAAGTCACATGACCTGTTATGCGGCATAGGGCTACAAAAAGCGTAGAAAATCCGTTGGCACATGAGGCGGCGTCAGTAGCGGACCGATGTGCGAATAGGCCGAAGGCAGCACAACGCGCCGAGATCCGGATGGCACCGAGGTGGTGTCCAGCAAATTGCCGCACTGGTGTGGCCATCCTACAATGCTGCGCCGAAAGACGGTTTGTCCAGCTGAGTTCCGGTCACTCTTGCGGTACAGTGACTCGAACGCGCTGAGATCCGGATGGCACCGAGGTTGTGTCTAGCAAGTTGCCGCACTGGTATGGCCATCCTACAATGCTGCGCCGAAAGACGGCGTGACCAGCTGAGTTCCGGTCACTCTTGCGGTACAGTGACTCGAACGCGCCAAGATCCGGATGGCACCGAGGTTGTGTCTAGCAAGTTGCCGCACTGGTGTGGCCATCCTACAATGCTGCGCCGAAAGTCGGCGTGGGGTGCCCCGTTGGCTTATGAGGTGATGTCAGTAGTGGACCGATGTGTGAATAGGTCGGAACCAGCACAAGGCGCCCTGCACTGTTGAGCTTTTTTCAATGCCTGTTTTTTGTTGTTTCCCCTCCATCAAAAACAAAAAAAATATATAAAACTGTGCAAAAATACAAAAAAATGTTTAGAAAAGCAGTGCTTGTAAGACTGTCTGAAGCTCTTTTGCACCTGCTGCAGCTTCACTATTGCCCTGGTGTGGCCAAAGATCGCCCATGACATAGGCAGCCGGCTCCCGAGGTCCGGCGGAACTTTTTTCCTTTTCATTTCTGCTTCTTGTCCCACAATCCGTTTCACCTGAAGACACGACCAGGTTCCTGAATGTGTGCAGGGGGACGCTATTGATTGAATGAAAATGGCGGCTTGACACAAAGCTGACTTAAGCGTTGCTGTTGATGCTATACAGACAAAAATTGGTTTTCAGTTTGTACATTCTTCAGGATTTTTTATTCCATCCAAGGCTGATTGAGAGTTTGTAGAAAAATGGCTTCAGATTTTCCACATATTACTCTTCAACATTCTTCTTAAATGTAACAATGTGAGACTCACTAGGAGAACGGCTGTTTATCTTTCCTTTCAAAATGCTGCCAACAATATTTTCTGAATGGAAGACACCATCTTGTAGCATAAAGGGCCGAAAGGGGTTCTGGTCTGGCCGATTGTTGGTGGAGACATTTTGACTATATCTTGGACCTGCCCGGCGTCGCCCAAAATGGCGCCGGTATAAATGGGACTCGTAACTCCTTGCCCGCAAATGTATATGTAGAAAATTTTATTGTAAGTGGCCCTGTCTTATTTTAATTACAAAATGTACGTCCACCGATTCCGCAACTGTTAGACACCTTAGTTCTTGCAACCTAATGGCCCGCTCGTTATGTTCCTCTACAGTGTAAATGTCTCCTCATCATATACGATTTCAGTTTGCTCCGTGGCCGGCCCACGTGGTTATAGGCCCGTATTTGTATACTGACATTTTCACAATAAAGGTTTTTAAAACAAAACACGGTAGTAGTATTTACATTGGTAAAGTTTTTACTTTTAGTCACTGTTTTCGAATCAGTAAAAGGCAAGTGAAAGAAAGCAGTCCAATTACATGACGGATAAAAGGTATAATATGTAGGAACGCAGCAAAGATAAATGGTCAAGGGCAGTTGTGTTTGCCACTCCTGCAACATAAAGTGATCGATAAGAATCTGATAATCAGGCGTATCGGCGACTAAGACAGCAGGCCGAGTCTCTTTTACTCAACGGCTCCGTCATGGAACGAAGAAACGCCCTTTTTCTCGAAAAAGGAATATGTTTTACTTGCAGGACAGTTGTAAATTTTCCGGGAAAGTACATTAGCCTGGAATATTATAACATATGTTTAAAAAAAAATAATGTTCGAAAACAATAAAAAGGGTAATTTTTAGGTCATATGACCAAGCTTTTCATCATTAAAATAACAAAAGTAAAATGAACCAATGAAAAGTTTTATTAACAAGTCACATGACCTGTTATGCTTACGTTACGCGCTGCGCGCCGCGCCTCGGATCACTTCCGGGTGCGCTAACGCGGCGTGTCATATAACGCATTACGCGACAACGTAGGTCAAGAATATAGTCAAAATGTCTCCACCAACCAGCGTTCGGAACACAACCCCTTTCAGCAGTCCAAAAAGTTCTGTTAAATGACAACAGAGGGGACAGGCAACAAGAACCATCAGTCAAAGAGGGGAGGGCAAGTTCTTCTCTTCCGGGTCATGTTGGGGCGCTACCGGAACTGATCGAATTGGTAGTCTACAGTGTTTCTGGATGTTTCAGACTAAAGCTGGTGTCAGCATGAGAGCACTACCATCTCGTAGCTCCGTCGTGGCCATTCCACGAGCAGACATGGCAGCCGCTCCCCACCAGAAGCCTGCGGGAGTCGGGGGCCCCCAAGACTTTTGTAGAATCTTCACGGCTGAGGGGACGCTTTCGAGAATGGGACCCAAGCCCTATCAGGGAAGCGTCCGAGTTCAAAGGTGTCCCAGGGCCATTTTAGTGGACCAGGCCCAAAACCGAAGAGCCGGCCGCCATTTTGAGAGTCCTGTGGCAGCCGCCTATCGCTGCACCGCAAGAGCGGGAGCAACTCAACTACATGGTGAGCGAGACGCTGTAGTCGCAAGAGCGGGCGGTAAACAGCTGAATGGCGGAAGAGGCACAGTGTAGCAAAAGCGGGCGGAATGGCAACTGAAACGGTAAAGGGGCGCCCCACTACAGCGTGTCTTCAGGTCAAACGGATTGTGGGACAAGGTCCAGAATTGAAGAGTCATCAAAAGGCAAAAAGTTCCGCCGGACCCCGGGAGCCGGCCGCCTATGTCGGGGGCGATCTCAGGCTACACCAGTGCTATAAGACTTGGGGAGGGTGTCGGAGCCAAGCGTCTTCTCCGAGTCCATGGCCATCACACCGCCCCTCAGGGGCCTCCGTCAAGCTGTTTAGGAAGGTAACATATCACATTGTTTTCAAATGCAGTCAGGTCCACAAACGACACTCACTTACTTTGAGAATAGTGAAGCTGCAGTAGGTGGAAATAAGCTTCAGACAGTATTACAAGCACTGCTCAGAACTCTGAACTATGGCACCCAATATCCAGAACTTATGCCATTTGAGAATGGCAGTGACATTGAAGCAACTCAGGGACCAAAACCATTAACGTACTTTCACGTATGAAAATCTTACTTGGGGAGGGGGCAGGAGTGAAGCGCCCCCTCCCAGTCCGCGCCACAACACCGTATTTTGAAAATCTGAAGCCATCGTTCTACAAAGTCAACCAACCTTGGATGGAAAAATCTAGAAAAATGTACAAACTGAAAACCAGTTTTGGTCTGCATAGCATCAGTAGCAACGCTTGCTATCAGAGTGCATGAGTTTCATGCTCGATCGATTGAGCTAGCCGGATCGGGCAATAAAAAGTATAAAATAGTTATGTAAATAGTTATTTAATAAAATGTTTTACCCTGTTTCTTTGCTGGTGTGTTGTCTATATTTTTAATATTTGCATAGGGTTTGTCGTTATTTTGGGCGGGGTGGGTGACGGAGTCGAGCTGTCTTGCAGCCCTCATGGTGTGGAGCTCAGTTCATCTCACTATTTTCGTATTTCTCATGAAGGGTTGTTCCTAATATTTCTATTTTAGCGAGGTCAAAAAGAGATCCAATTAGTGGCCTACTGATTTTGCTCGATTACTTTTATTTTTTTACACGATTTTTCACTATCTGCAAAGACTAAACAGAGTATTGCGACTTTGTGCTTGTTTGTAAATAGAGAATGATCCAAAGAGAACCAATTCTAAAACAGTAAATGCTTGGATAACAATCAATCAAATGGAGAGACAAGCAGGCACGACGGATTACAACGGGGGTAAAGGTCTGCGTTAACTACCGTTCACTATCTGCAAAGAGAGAGTACTACTAAGAGAAAAGAGGGGAGGGGGGGGTGCAGCGTTCAAAGCACATCAGCGTGCATAAATACGAAAATGTTTTTATCTATCACGTACTTGACATTTTAAAGCTTTTCATATTTGCTATTAAAAAACCATTGAAATTCACTGAAAAAACCATAGGTTATAGTGGATATATAGTTAGGAATTTGCATTTACAAAACCTTGAAAATTCAATGAAAAAACCATTGGTTTTAGGCCATATATAGTTAGGGATTTGCATTTACAAAACCTTATTTTACTCGCATAAAACCATTGAAATTCCATATATAGTTAGATGCGCTAACTATATATCGCGCACCCGCAATCCACTGCTGATGATGTCACATATTACATCATTCATGACATGGTCAGTGACATCACTGATGACATCAGTGATGACATCTCAAATGACATCACTGATGACATATCAAATGACATCACTGATGACATCACTGATGATATCTCATTTGACATTACTGATCACATCACTGATGATATCATTCATGTGATAATACGATGAACCTCTTCAGACTCTAATATAACCTTAGATACAATCAGTGTAAACAGACACTCACAGACTGTCACTCATCCATGGAGTTACTCACACACCTAGTCAGTCATGCAAAGAATCAATCACACCTCCATTTCCTCAACTATACAGTTATACAAACTTTACTTATTCAAACATATACTAACACATATTTACTCTCTTATACAATCCCTGATACAAGTTCACAATGATCCATACAGCCACTCACACATTCACTGGCTCTTATGCACAGTTATTTATATATGTCAACTCTCACATGTACTGTGTTTTACATATGTACTTACTTTGACATGTAGCACTGAGATGTCCATTCACTCACCAATACATTCATGCACACAGTCAACCGCCCATACAGCTGTTTCCACATGCACTTTTGAAACCATACATCTAGTGAATCAACTGCTCACACATCTATGCACAGTCATACACCTCCCAGCCACCCACACACACACTCAGTCTCCCATACAAATACTTGGGCAACCAATCAATAATCCATATAGTTACTCATATAGCTACTTATCAACACATGCAACAGTTTACAGAACAACAGACATAATGATGCACAAATTAAGACAGTTTAGTCACTAACCCATGCACTCAGTGAGACACATTTAATCACTCACTCATACAGTCAGTCATGCACCTACTAAATCCTTCATCCAGACACTTATAAATCCAATCATTCATCAATATGTAAGACATATTTTAACTTTACAGAAACATACAGTCACTGGATGTTGTCATCAGTGATGTCATCAGTAATGTCAAATGAGATGTCATCAGTGATGTCATCAGTGATGTCATTTGAGATGTCATCAGTGATGTCATCAGTGATGTCATCAGTAATGTCAAATGAGATGTCATCAGTGATGTCATCAGTGATGTGATCAGTAATGTCAAATGAGATATCATCAGTGATGTCATCAGTGATGTCATTTGATATGTCATCAGTGATGTCATTTGAGATGTCATCACTGATGTCATCAGTGATGTCACTGACCATGTCATGAATGATGTAATATGTGACATCATCAGCAGTGGATTGCGGGTGCGCGATATATAGTTAGCGCATCTAACTATATATGGAATTTCAATGGTTTTATGCGAGTAAAATAAGGTTTTGTAAATGCAAATCCCTAACTATATATGGCCTAAAACCAATGGTTTTTTCATTGAATTTTCAAGGTTTTGTAAATGCAAATTCCTAACTATATATCCACTATAACCTATGGTTTTTTCAGTGAATATATATATATATATATATATATTACCTACTGGCGGTCGCCAGTAGGTATATATAGTTAGGATTTTTTCCCTATGGGATTTCTGAAAATTCTATGTCTAATAACTTTGGCGTTTGTGGACGGAATCGGCTGAAATTTTCAGGAAAATGGCACATTTTGTTTCTGAGCAGCTCCTGGAAATTTGGGGGGGTTTCGTCAAGGGGGGGCTGAGAAAAAAGGGGGGTCCCAAAACACGTTTTTAACATTGAGTTTTCCATAGGGCGGTTGGACTCACTTTTAGCTCGAACGGCTGAATGGATTTGCACGAAACTTGGCAAAATTGTAGGGACTGTTAGCCCGATGTGCCTTTGCTAGGTCTCAATATATGTGCTTCAGTGGATTTTGAGAAATTAACGTTTAAATCAAGATATATATCTGTAACAGCGCTCCGGGCAGCGCTCCGGTTCGCGAACTTTTCGCGTATCGGAACTTTGCGAAGCGAAGCTGATTGGCTCTCCGGTGTCTGTCAACATTCTAAACAGTCCGGTGCGGCCGCCATCTTGTCTCTCGGTAGGATCGAGAGACAAGAGGAGGCCAAAACAAAGGGGGAAATGAAGGAAAGGGGGCAAGGTAGACCCCTTCTGACCCCCTAGGATTGATGAGGGGGATATTATAGAGCCACGCCGGGCCCAAAAAAAAAAAAAAAAAAATCCGATTTTTTCGCCGTAGAGACGCGTCTTGGTTCGCAAACCGGGCAGCTAACCGGGCAGCTAACCGAGAAGCTAACCGTCAGTGTAACCCAAAAAAAAAAAAAAAAAATCCGATTTTTTCGCCGTAGAGACGCGTCTTGGTACGCGAACCGGGCAGCTAACCGGGCAGCTAACCGGGAAGCTAACCGGCAGTGTAACCCAAAAAAAAAAAAAAAAATCCGATTTTTTCGCCGTAGAGACGCGTCTTGGTACGCGAACCGGGCAGCTAACCGGGAAGCTAACCGGCAGTGTAACGGGAGTCTGAGGAGTAGCTGATTGGCTGTCAATATTGTAAACAGTCTTGAGCGGCCGCCATCTTGTCTCTCGGTAGGATCGAGAGACAAGAGGAGGCCAAAACAAAGGGGGAAATGAAGGAAAGAGGGCAAGGTAGACCCCTTCTGACCCCCTAGGATTGATGAGGGGGATATTATAAAGCCACGTGGGGCCAAAAAAAAACAAACAAAAAAAACCGATTTTTTCGCCGTAGAGACGCGTCTTGGTACGCGAAATGGGCAGCTAACCGGGCAGCTACCGGGAAGCTAATCGGCAGTGTAACGGGAGTCTGAGGAGAAGCTGATTGGCCGTTATCATTGTAAACAGTCTGGAGCGGCCGCCATCTTGTCTCTCTGTGGGATCGAGAGACAAGAGGTGGAAAAAAAAAAGGTGTAAATGAATGAAAGGGGTAAGGCAGACCCCTCCTGAACCCCTAGGATTGATGAGGGGGCTATTAAAGTTCCCTGGGGGGTGAAAAAAAAAGAATTTGCGATTTTTCGCGGTAAAGGTGCTTCCTGGTACGTTAACCGGGCAGCTAACCGGCAGCGTAACGGGAGTCCGACATATTGTGTTTTTTGAACGTTTGTGATATGTGCACGTGTGGATTTTGTCTAATTAAGGTTAAAAAAATATATATATATCTTTAAGCGTGTTCTGGCGCGCTTACGTTTTGGGTTTGGTTTGCGCTGCAGAGACGATACGTCACGGTTATGCGATGCATCATGAGGCGTCTCACGGGCTACGTGATACGTCACTTAATAAAGAATATATTTTACAGCTATAGATATTAGCTTTTAAAAAACCAATGAAATTCACAGAAAAAACCATAGGTTATAGACCATATATAGTTAGGAATTTGCATTTACAAAACCTTGAAAATTCACTGAAAAAACCATAGGTTATAGACCATATATAGTTAGGGATTAGCATTTAAAAAACCTTATTTTATTTGCACAAAACCATTGAAATTCCATATATAGTTAGTTGCACTAACTATATATCGCGGACCCGCAATCCACTGCTAATGATGTCACATATTACATCATTCATGACATGGTCAGTGACATCACTGATGACATCACTGATGACATCTCAAATGACATCACTGATATATACATCAAGAACCGGAGTTGCTTCTTCCGGGGTGCTGGAACCCACAAAGGGTTGCGTACACGCCAGCGGAGCGTGCTGGTACTTCAAATATCCTATTTGTATATATATATATATATATATACATCGCAACACACGCTGTCACCCTCGATGGAAAGCAGCAACCGCAGACACAAGCAGGCTTTTCAAGCAGCAGTTTATTTGGCAAAAGTAGGCAACTTGGCGCGTTTTGGGACCCAGTTCCTTGATCACGATTGCCGTGGGTAGACTTGCATTTCCTTCAATAAACATGTGACCAAGCATTTCATAAAAAGTGACAACAGACCTCATCAAATACGGAGTTAACTCACTCCTATTTTGAACACAATTGCCGCATTGCATAACCATGGCTATTTGCCCCATAATTAGAGAGGAATTTATCTGCGAAGAAACACAATCAACTTAAATAAACTTATCGACTTAATGTCTGATGTGCATCCATAGAACAAGTGAAAAGACTTATTACCATTACTTCCATCTCAAAGACTAGTGTCTTACATTAATCAACCACAAATATACACCAATTGGTTTCGTTTTGGGGAGCATTTTAAATCTAAGTTTGTTAAACATTTCACAGTGAATTGTGCCTCTGTGGGCAAAAGAAATCATCGGCTATGCATATCTTTGCCCCAGTGGGCATATTTCAGATCGCTTGCCCTATCCTGTGAGTTGTGCCTTATGTTTATAGCTCTCCCCCAAGCTGTATTTCTTATGTTTCTATTAACGATCCAAATTGATGATCCTTTAAAATAGTCTTTGCTTATATTAAGGTATCATACCCAAGTGGGCTAACCCGATAACCACAGATACTTTTGCTCTGTAGCATTTCTTCGAAGTGAAAACACACAGCATCGTCTGAAAGGAAATACGTGAATGTTTCATCATACTTAACTAAACCTCCACCACCCACAGTGACATTAAATTTAAAAGCAGCTTCTTAAGGCCGTAGACAAAATTGTATGTATAAAATTATATGTACAGTATACAGAAAAACATCTTCACTTCACTTACTTATTACTAACTCATTTAACTTCAGCAGGCAACCAGTTAAACAGCAAAAGTGAAAACTTTAACAGACTCTTAAAAGTCCTTAACCATTTTGTGTCAGAAGTTTAGCCTAAATATACAGCAAATTCTTTGTCACAATTGTGACCTATCGTGCTAACGTTCTATATTGTACAATCAATTTTGACTCAAGAAGGCGCAAATTCTGCACCCTATTTCCTCCTCTCTCATTCATTTTGACCGTATCCAATACACAAAAGCTTAACAGATTGCTGTTTTGACTGTGATGACTTTGAAAGTGTCATGCTATTGGATACTGTTTGTCGTAAAAACAGTAAAAACAAAAAGGAATGTATATTATCACCAGGCTGTAAACCATTCTAGATTGTCAAACACACATCATGCAATACTGAATTTGCAGTGTATGCCCTGTTCTGTTCATGCAAGAAATCTTACATAGGAAGCACAATATACAAAGCAATCAAAAGGATACTAGAACACCTTTGTGCTATTTTAAACAAGAACACCTTCGTGCTATTCAAATCAGAGACAAACAGTATTCAATAGCACAACACTTTCAAAGTGTGAAGACACTACAGAGATACAAGAAATAAAACAAGACAAGTGGACCATAAATTAACATTTCACCACTTCCCTGCATAGCACTGACTTCAAGCTCACATAATTATTAAATTGATATAAGAGCGTGGCATAATTAGATTTCAATTGGCTATTAGCTGTAAAGGCTTTCCCGTAGACACCTTCCAGAAAATATATTACTGTTGATTGCTTACACCTCAATGCTTGAGGCTGAAGTCAACAGAAAGTTGAAAATAGCATATATTGCACAATACTGAGGGTTACTTAAATTATATGTAGAAGTCAAATATTTCAATGATTAATGCTGGTAGTAGAAATAGTCATACTCCACCGGAAGGGGACAAAAGACCTCCAAGCAGAAGCATAGCCTACTCACAAGCAGAAATGTCCCTGGAATATATCTAATGGAGACAAAGTAGCTTTAAGAGGAGCAGAAGGTTGGTGATGACAACATCTAAATCTAGCAAGTATGACAACTAGATGCAAATCTTCAACTGTGTGGAGACAGTGTCACTGTCATAGCATGTTCATACAATATGACTTTCTTGATAATATTTCTCTCTCTTTTAATGTCAATTTGTCATACGCTTCTTTTGAATTTCCCTATTTTTTATAACTTTTATGATATAACTATGTATTCACCGTATATTGCATTTATTAAGGAACTTTGTTGTTTATTTTGGGAATGATCTCTGTTTGATCGGTTAAAAAACCTACTAGTTTCAACTCATCAAAGGAGGATTGTGCACAACAGCAATGGTGATCAACCGACTATTTTTGATATTACCTATGTGTTACAAGTCATCCTGTGTCCTGTGCAACCCCCAACTTTGTGCTGACTGGTACTGGTGGTAACTGACTCTGACTGACCCTGGGCTCTGCCTAATCAGGCCCAGGGCCAGTGCTATGCTGAAAGACACACAATTAGATTACAGGGAAAACACCTACATACACTATGGTATGGGTACCCCTGTGATTGGCATGACCTACCGCATAGGGCTCTAGTACATATTAGGGCAGGGGGATTGAAACTACCTATCAGTCCCTATTATAAATAGAGCATGGCAGTTTAGAGGCCAGCAGACATTTCTGCAAATGTGTGCACTGCTGAAGCCTGTGATATTTTTTAAAAGTGTGGAAGGTCTGCTTTTAAAAAGTGAATTGTGCCCAAACTCGGCTTGGGTGTTTGGGGCACTTAAAAATGGATAACCTTACATTTTTTGGCTTATTAGGAACTACCAGTGTCTCCCTTAGTTGTCCCTGGGGTGGGGGGTCAGGTATGTATAAGGTAGACCCTTATAAAATGAGTTTTATTTGCCCTGGGTTAAGTGAAATTTCACATTTCATTCCCCACATTGTGATAAAGTGCTGCCCAAATTCGACTTTGATGCTAGGAGCACTGTGGAGGGAGGATCTGTAATATTTCAACAGATTCAGAGCCCCTAAAGCCTCCTCTAGTTGTCCCATGGGGTGGGGGTTCTGTAGGTATGAGAAAAAGTACTTATAAAATATGTTTTTATAAGCCCTAGTGCTGCAAAAATGGTCTGTCATTTTTCCCATTGCAAATCCCATGCCACTTAGGTTAACAATGCAAGAAGATATTAACTAATAACACCTGATAGGAGAATTATAGAACTTCCATTCAAAGACTTCCGAGTATGGTAGTGATGAATCCAACAATATCATGTTGAATTTCTCCTAAAACGTACAGACAAGAAGTTATAAGACTTTCTTGTTTGTAAGTCCAGAATCAGCCTTCGAGTGGTCTGTCCAGATTGGTCAGAGTTAAGTGGATTAGACAGGCTGCCTTGAAGAGGTGACAAAGAGCCCCTGGGGTTAACCAGCTTTACTGGGAAGGCCGTGTGCTGCTACACAGGAATGCCAGAGCAGGGGGAGGAGTCCTAAACCATGGTCTTCAAAGAGAAGAGGACAGTCTCAGTGTCATTTACAACTTCACTCTTTTGACCTAAAGCAAGAGCTAGCCTTATGGAAGGAATGCACAGATGCAGGGGGGAGAGGCTATGGAAAGTAGCCATCCTAGGGGTGTGTTTAGCCAGCTCTTACCTCACTGCTGGAAAATCAGCCATTATGAATTTGGAGGATTTGGTGCACTCTGGGACAAAATAATGCCAAACTCTACAGGATGTGTTCATATCCTTGGAGAGTGTCCCTGATCCCATTGGTCAGGAATAACCTCCTGCTTGAACCAGCAAACTTAGAATAAGTATCTGAGAAGGGCTGAGTCTCTTAGATCTGCTGCTTGAAACTTAAGAAAGCAAGACGTTGCCATGCTGAGAAGTTTGGGTGCAAATTCTAAGGCATCCCCTCTGAAGACTGCACCAGCTGAAACTACAGCCCTGTGGATTACCTTGGTGTAAAGGAACTAAAGAGTGGACTCCCTGCAAGCTACAGGTTAACAGAGCTCACCTGGATCATCACCACCAAGGATCCTCAACCTGGAGAACGACCAGTGGATTTGTAAGAGTTTTGTCCAAGTGGATTGTGGGAACTGAAGTCCTCAAATTTCAAGGACCATCTTGGAGCTTCCAGACCCTTGGAGTGAGTTTAAGACACTTTGGGACCCCTCAGGAACTTCAGGAAGAAGTTCCAGAAGTTTGGAGAACTTTGGAGCAACTTTAAAAAAAAGCTCCATAGGGCGACCGACTCAACCTGGCCAGCCAAGCCGCCTGCCTTCAACCGGGAGCAGGCCAAGCCATCCAGCTTTGTCCTGCTAAAAGCTCTGTAGGTCCGACTTCCAGAGTTTGACCAGGAGTAGAAGAAATCCGAGGCCAGCAAACCCTCACCGAATCTGGCCTGGTGAATGGCATCGAGGGACCCCGCAAGAAAAAGCTCCAGAAAAGTCTGAAGGTAAAAACTGTGACCGGGAATTACCGAGAGTGGCAGCTGCTCAGGGCTCCATCACGGTCGGCCTGAAACTTTGACTTTGAGCCGGTCTATCATGACCAGATGTCCCAATAGGGTGCTATAAGTTTCTAAGTGCTATAAAGTGATTCATCTTTAAAATTTCATATCTCTGTTTCCCTACATTGGATTTTTGTTGTTTTGGTGGCATTTTAAAGATAATAATATTCCTATTCTTATAAATTAGTGTTGGGTTTGTATTATTTGTTGTGTCCTAATTATGTACTGTATTGGTGTTTTTAAATTCTTTCCATACCTGTCTTTGAATTTAAGCCTGTCTGCTCTCAGCCACGTTACCAAGGGTTGAGAATGGGAATAATTTCCTAAGACCTATTCCGAGCCCTATACTGTGTTAGTGGCCTTATTGCCAATGGCAGACCTACATTTTCCCCTACCAATAATCCACTTTCCAACACTATGTAATAGAGCAGAAACTTTATTGTGAAGTCCTTACAACATGACGTACCTACTGCAAGTAATTTTTAAAGAACAGGAAACCAGCCAGGATTTTAGTGAACTCAGGTAGGTTTTATTGATGGCATCTCAGCTACAGACAATTCCCAGCTTCCAATGGAACATTCCCTCGCTCAATCCACAACACTCCAATATGTAACTACTGACCTCACACAAAGGATATACCACACCTCCATTCAAATAGTAACAATGCAAAATAAAAATTCCAATAAGCTGCTAAATAAGGGCTTCTCACATTTTAAGCCATGAGTAAATAGGAATACCTTTGAGGGTAAACCAGACATTAGAGTATACCTAAAAGATTTGACATCATCAGAAAAAGAATTTAAGATGATTTTCGTTTTACATCATATACATAGTCTTGTCGATACGTGGGAGTGTAGCACATGCCTCTTCCAGGTCCTGTCAAAGAAAATTACCTTTACACACTGGCCTTCACTTGCTCCCCACGTAACACCTTAGATCTTAATGAATCAGAAGAAATCTAATACATGTCCCAGGTTCCCCCATCTTCAGTCTTGACTGCATTATGAAGCAATTTCATTTTTATAAATATTTTTATTTAGGGATAGTTCATTGGTGCTTAGTACAAAAATAAATAATTGTCATGTCATACATTTCCACATGATTAAAAATAGAAAAAAACATATACAATAGAAGTAGCAACATTTAATTAGCGCACTATTTCAGAACAAGAATCGTGTAGCATAATTCTAAAATCACGATTGTTATATATCCAATCAGCAGCATATCAAGCACCTACTATCACTTAACACTTATTTTCACATAAAGTCGTGAACCTCCTATAAGAGCCTGATCTTAGAGCATATTTTCTTTCACATTCCTTGATCCTATCTAGTTTGCAAAGTAGATGTTGAAAGGTCTGGTTATCCTTAGACCTCCACCATTGAAGAATCAGCGACCGGGCTACCAGAACCAAAATATATATCTGTTTTTTTTGCATTGGGGTGGCTATTATGTCAGTAGAGTATCCTAGCACCATGTTTTGGGTATATAGCACCTGCAGAGCTTTCAATATGTTAAAGCAGTACTGATTGATCATTCCACAAAATCTATTTAACTATGAACACTCCCAGATGATTCATGTCCACTTCCCAACTCTCTCCATATTGTAGTGAAATGAGTTTGCAGAGATCTGAGAATTCATTTTTTGCAAAAAAATCTGGCGTTCAATAGAGCAGCCTCTTAGAGTAATATTGCATTTGTCTTAGGTAGGCCACTTTGAATAAAGAGCCATTAAACATATTGATCTGATTCCATGCCATGGTGAAAATCTGTAGCCCTCCCTGGATTTTCCATTGTCTCTGTGCTTTTTGATACAATTTACCTACCACTCAAGCTCGAAAGATGAAAGCCCAGCCACTGATCAATTTACGGAGTTTGGGGTCCAATAGTTGCCCTACTAATTCACTGGCATCATTAATATGTATAAGATTAAGTTCCTGCAGAAAATGTCCAGCCCTGACAAAGGACCATTGAAGAAGTATTTTACTATGTTCATTACACAGCTCTATTTTAGTCCAGGTTTTCCAGTCCCCAATTAGAAAGTCCCCTTTTTTGCTAAAGCCCTGACTCCTTCATTTGGCTAAAAACGCCGGATCTAGTAATGGGTCTTGGTCAATATATACGTCAGAGAGCAGAGACTCTCCATTAATATGGGGGATCGCATATTTACCAAAAAGCTGATATTTCTCTTAATACTTCATTGTAATGTTTTGTATCTGACTTTTTGTTAAAAGCATAAAATCCTTGATTACATATTCTTTGTGGATTAGATCTATAAAAAAATGATCATATCTGTTAATATGTAACACCTTCATTGTTCTGTACATATTATGTGCAAAATTCACAAAGTAGAAATTCTCTCATGTCAGGAACAGCTAGTCCCCCTTCTGCACGGGGTCTACATAGTACATTCATAGTGAGTTTAGAAACCTTATTTGCCCCCAAAAAAATTGAAAACAAATCCTTGCACTTCTATAAAAAATTTCATTTTGACCGCATTTGGAATAGCTAAAAAGAGAAAATTACATAATGGTAAGATCCTCATACTGATTATGGCTACTCGACCTATTATTAATATAGGAAAATCTTTCCATTTATCAGTTTGTCTTTTATCTTATTATAAAGAGGCATAGAGGGGTCCTTTGATATAGATGTGGCAAGATGGCGGCCGCGTGATCTGTGCGGGCGTCACTCCCTGATTGGTGCTGTACTGTGTTTGGTTTCTAAGCGAGAGAGAGGAGCGGCGGAGACTAATGGAATGAAGGATTGAACATTAAAAATAACGGCGGATTAATTTTGGGTCAAGGATCTTCATGCTCGGCGATTGGGAAAAGCAAAAACCCTGGCTGCGGTCTGTCCGGCTTACTGCTACGGAGCTCCGCAGCCGCGCTCACCTGTGGACGTGGCGGGCATGATCTGCAGTGAAGCCCGAGGAGGTGCAGGACGTGGATTTGGCCGGCGGCTCCCTAACCGCTATGCCGCCTCGCAAAACCTGGAGTTTACCAGCGCTCAAGACGAAAGCAGGGTCTGCACCGGCTACAGCGATAACCGGGGCTAAAAGCTGCCGGCTACGGAGGAGGAACAAACAAAAATCGATAAGACGGCAGAAAAGCCCGGAGTTAAAGGAACAGCGGTGAGTGCTAAGAAAGCGAGCCTGATGAAAGGGAAGGGAGCCGAGGGAATGCAGTCCTCTTGTTTGACAAATGAAGAGGCAGCTAACAGGAATGAGGGACGCCCACGAAATGTCACTCAATTGTAAGATGATTTTGGGCGTAGCAAGACACTCACTGTCCCTGGGATGTTCTCCGGTAAGCCTGTAGCTACAAAACCGGTGGTAAAATCCCCCCCTAGTGTTATGAACGTTGTTTGTATCAACAATGCCACTAGAGTGCCTGAGCAGGATAATGTCGAGGGTAAAATTGCCAATGTGGTAGCTAATAAATCTGTGACTGATGGTCCTGGAATAAATGAAGCTATCTCTCCTACTGAGGCTTCTTCGGTAGTACATACTCTTGTCGGAGGGGCTGAAGCAGACTTGGAGAAACAAGTATATGGTGCGGATGCTGATTCGGATATTACCTCTTTTTTTCAAACCCCGTAGGAGGCCGGCCAGACACGGGACCTGGTACTAGCAGATAGCTTGTTTTCTGTGGCCGAGGAATCAGACATAGACTGCACCGCTGATTCAGAAAATATGGAGGATATTTTGGGTGAAGACAGTGGGAGTCCACCAACCACTGCGGATACTCTAAGAAGAAGGGTTACACCTCGACATACCAAAACTAGGAGGTACCATCGGCTACCCTAGAACGACGGAAGAGTAACTGTTCTGAGATCAGTAATAATCTGCAGTGGGACTACTCTGTAGCTACGACTACTCTAGCTGGCACCGGAGGGCACAGAGGGCAGGAAGACGATTTGGGGGGGCCCGCTAATAAAACCAATGTACCACCATCAAACACCCTGATCTATGCTATGCTCAAATCTATGCAAAGTGAGGCACGACAGGAGCATAAAAGAGCCGAGTTGGCAACAAAGAAAATACAAGGGGCTATTGAAAAAAACACTAAAGTGTGTGCAAAAGTTATAGCCAGGACAGCTGCCCTGGAGGAAAGAATCGTCGGATTGGAAGCTGGTCTAGAAAATGTAGAAACAAAGACTATAGTTAATGACGAAAGGTTTAATGATGTATTGTGGAAATTGGAGGATTCCGAAAACCGGCTCCGAAGGAACAACTTATCCCTGCTAGGAACTGAGGAAAAGGCAGAGGGGGATGATATTAGAGGGTTTGTGCTGAAGTTATTCAAGTCAGTATTTCCGGAGCTTGCCCATTGGTGCTGGGAAACTGAGATCCAGCGGGTCCATCGGTTCCCCTTAATGATGAAAAAAAATCTCAGGCCCTGAAGTCAAACCTCGTGCTATTTTAATTTTTTTTGGCAACTTTTTGTTGAGACAAGCTATCTTTGAAAAGGCAAGGCCGGATGCTAGGAAAACCGTTGCAGGCCAAACTTTTTTTGTACGGCCGGATTTCTGTCACACAACAGTCCAAAGGAGGTGGCGGCTTCATAAGCTGATCACCCCTTTCCAGAAAAAAGGATGTGAGGTTTATCTGATGAACCCAGCAAGGCTGAAGGTTATACACTGAGGAAAGATCTGGGTATTCTCTTCGGAAATTCAAGCCGAAAGTTATTTAAAGGAATGAACTTATTGTTAATGATTGTTAACGGACATTAGTCTGGCTTGAAGTTTCTATAGCTTGTTTATAGCTTGTCTTATGTAATTTCTTTTGCCAAAATTTGCCTGTTCAGAACCCATCTTTGTGGGTTTTGAAGGGACAGTAAGAAAGAAGCCGGGAACTGGGTGACTTGAGGGCTAAGATTGGTCTAGGCATCGGTTTAATAGGCTTAATAGGTTATGTCCGGGGTCTATTGTAGCAGGGGTTGGGGTTTTCTCTTTTGCTTCTTTTTGTCTTAAGATCTCTTCTGGTTTCTTTTTCTCCTCTCTCTCTTTTGGTGTCTATACGGTTAGGGGTTGACCAGGAGGCACGTTGGGACGCGGGAGGCATCGCAAGGGTCTGAGGACATTTTCTGCCTTGATGGTGGGTAAGGGGGGGTAAGGGGGGGTGGGTAGGGGGGTGTCCTGGGTGGGGGATCCGTCGCAGGGCAGGGGGGAGGTTCGAGGTAACAATAGGGTATGTTGTGGGGAAGAGGATAGTTCAGATCGGGAGGGTACTTTCTTTTTGTTGGTTGTGTATGGAATGAGCACTCATTTGGGATGGCTAATATAAGGATAGCATCCATTAATATCTGCGGATTAAATGACCCAGTTGAACGTCGCAGGTTTAGGGAAGAGTCCGATTCTTGCGGGCAGATATTATCTGCCTCCAAGAGACACACATCGAGGCTAGCCGCCATAAGCCCCTCGAGTTTGAGGGGTTTCAGCTGGTCACCTGGACAAAACTTGAGGCAAAGACTAAAGGGGTAGCTATCCTGGCTCGTCGGGGGTCTGTGAATAGAATTCATTCCTCAGTAGACGAGTATGGGTTATTATTCATGCCGATTTTCAAAATAAAGTTTTTACTCTTTGTTCAGTTTATGGTGCGGTACTGGATGATCCCGAATTGTATGATTGGCTTAATCTTGAGCTGGTCGGTTGGCCCGCTCCGTTTATACTGTGTGGTGATTTTAATATCAATATAGGGTGTGAGCTCGCCAATCGCCCAGACATAGGGTATCTTGGCCGGAAACCTAAAGTCTATAGGTCCCTGAAGCTAATGCAAGAATTTCACGGCTTGATCGATACATGGGCTTTTTTAGGAGAAATGATACTGGGTTTACTTATTTTTCAGCACCACACAAAATCCAATTGAGGTTAGATTATTTTTTTATTTCTCTAAGTTTGACACAAGGGGCCAATGTAACCAGATACCTGAGAGTAATGTCGGACCATAATCCGTTAGTACTGGAGGTCAATATACAACCTAGAGTAAAAAAAAGAGATTATGGACTTTCAATCGGGGCTTGTTAAGAGACAGTGCCTATATTGAAGGTATGGCTACATGGATTACTAGATTTTTTAATGAAAACATCGGCAATACCAATATACAGAACGTATAGGATACACTTAAAGCTGGAATAAGGGGGGAGACTACTCGATATGGATGGGAGAGTCAGAAAAGGGAAAAAGCGAAGCTACAGGAGCTATATAAAAAGCTTGAAGAGGCTGAGATTGATCTTGCTAGGGTCTTATCAGGTGGCGGGGATGGTGATCCTACACAAACACAGATAATAATCGCTAAATCAGCCATGATTGAAATTTCACAATCCAAAGCTGCAAGTAAATTTTTAGCTTGGCGCTCCCAACTCTATGAGAATAATGAAAGAGCAGGACAAAGGTTAGCTATCAGAACCAGAGAGTAAGAGTCTGCCACACGTATTGCAAATATTATGGATCCAGAAGTGGGGCTAGTTAAGGAGGAAGGGGCTATATCCTTTGATTTTTAGAAATTCTACCAACAATTATATGATGAAGATATCAGAGATAATCATCAGGTTCAGGCAGAAATCCAAAGATATCTCAATGGAATTGAGGTAGGGGCATTATCAACAGAAGAGTCAGACATGCTAGATGCTGAAATTCAAATCGACGAGTTGTGGTTAGCTATAGGCTCCCTTCCAAGCGGTAAGGCTGTAGGGCCAGATTTTTTACCGGGAGAATTGTATAAGATGTTTCGTACCCTTCTCACTCCTGTTATGCTTGAGATGTTTTTAGTGGTTCAAAATGGAGATAGACCCCCGGAATCTTGGCGGCGGGCTAGGATTGTTACATTTTTTAAGAAGGGGAATATTCCGTCTGATACCGAGTCCTATCGACCAATTACTTTAATCAATAGTGATATAAAAATCTACTCTAAAATTTTTGCTCATCGGCTGGCAGGGGTGATTAAAAAGCTGGTCTCCCCGCAACAACATGGCTTTGTGCCAGGTCGAGAAACTATTGAACATATACGCCGCACAATTGCACTGTTTGACTATACCAAGATTACAGGAGACCCTATGGCCTTCATTCTGCTGGACGCAGAAAAACCTTTTGATAGTCCTTTTTTATGAGCTACATTGAAGCATTACGGTCTCGGGGAGAAATATATCCGAGCTATCCAGAGCATGTATATTCAACCAACATCTCAAATTTCAGTAATGGGGATTCAGTCGGCAAAAATAAATATACTTAGAGGCACAAGGCAGAGGTGTCCCTGCTCCCTTTTATTGTTTGCGATTTACATCGATCCTTTATTTAAGAAAAGTTTCAATGAGGTATTAATTCATCCTGTGCAGGCTGTAGGCGTCAACACTAAAATTCTAGGCTATGCCGATGACCTTGCTATCCTGACGGACTCCCCGCAGGAAGCATTACAAGAGATCCAAATTTTAACATCACAGTTTAGTGCAATTTCTGGCTACCATCTTAATGAAGCAAAAACACAAATAGTATGTAATGATGAAATCAATTTGTTGGATCCTTGTATAGTTAGTAAGTCCAAATATTTGGGGATAGAAATTAGCTCTAAAGTTGAGGAGATCGTGGAGATTAACTTGAACCCTGTAATACGTAAATTAGAAGCTGATGCTCATCAAATTAATAACTTACAGCTGACCTTGATGGGTAGATGCAATGTTATTAAAATGATTTTTCTCCCCAAGATTTTATATGGTCTTAGAGCTATCCCTCTGCTGATAGATCCAATTTGGTTTAAGAAACTAGATAGGATTATTTCTTGGTTTCTATGGGCTGGTAAACGACCAAGAAGGGCTCAGAAATGTATGACTCTGCCCAGAGAGAGGTGGGGTTGGTCAGTACCTAACTTTCAAGTATATTATTGGTCCATAACACTGAGTCATATAGCTGATCTAGTGGATATAGGGACTGTGGATCACTCTGATACTTCAATCTATCATTTAATTTTAGGGACAGAGGCACGAGGACTTTTGTTTAGACATATTGATTTTGCATATTTCAAACGGGTTAGGTTTAAGGTTCTGTTAGAGGCCTTTAAAGTTTGGACGATGGTTCGGAAAATTCTTGATATCGGCAGACTTCATATATATTCTACTTTTGCAAGGCATACTCTTCTCCCAGAAATATTTCGGGATGCCTACTTCAAAGAGTGGTCAGCTCTAGGGGTTAGGGTTATGGGAGATATTTTCATTGACTCTGGGCTTATGACCTTTGAAACTATCAAACATAAATTCGGGATAGGGAATAGACAATTTTTTTAATTTCTACAGATAAGAGATTTTGTCTGTAAGAGAACAGTCACTTGGGCCCGCATTCTGTTGGTGGAATCCATTAATGGGAATCATTCGATTATATACTCTATATATAAATTACTCAATGCTAAGAGAACTGATGTTTTGATTAAGCACTTTACTCTGTGGCAGGTTGGGATACACGCGGGACAAGGTGTATGTGAGGATTCTCTTGTGTATAGCCAATCTGCTTGCATCTCTGCTAATCTTCAGGTGCAATGTTTCAAGACTTGGCTCAACTTGTATATTACCCCTTCTCAAATTTATAAATGGGGAGGGACTGTCGGGATAAATTGCCCCTCCTTCGTTCAATTGTTAATTCAAATAGAACAGCGTTTGGGACAAGTTTTTTGTTATACTGTATTTTTGACACCTCAGGTTATTATGCTCGGCGTTGCTGATCAAAATTTTGCCAAATCTGAGCGGAAGATGCTTTTTGTTGCAGTGACTGTGTTAAGAATATGCCTAGCTACAGTCTGGCTGGATCCTGTCTCCCCGACTGTACACGTTTGCTTTAGTAAATTCTTAAGTGTTTACAAATGGGAAATATTTATATTCAAGAGAAGAGGATTCAGGGCTCGGAGAGAGAGGGCAAACAGATTTGGGGTCCCTTATCTAACTGGCTGAATTCTGAGCATTGATGTTTTTTCCCCTGATAGATCGAATTATGTATGTATATTTGTGTACTTAACCTTAATTGATGGACTTTTTTCGATAATTCTCCTCTTTGCCCAGCAAGGATCCCTCTGGGGTGGGTGGGGTTTACATTTAAGTTTGGAAAATGGGGTTTATGGCATGGCTGGAATTTAAGTTCAATATTGTTTCATGCTACTGTATGATTTATGTACATGTCATATCTCCCAATAAAAAAAAATCTGTTTAAAAAGTGAAAAAAATAAAAAAAAATAAAGAGGGATATAATTTTAGGCATAAAGATCATGAAAATTCTCTGTAATATACACACCTAGGTACCTCTTAGGCTAAGTATTGATCACTGGACACAATTTTGCTTATAAAGAGTCAGATGTACAATTGCAAAGCAATATCTCTGTCTTAGACGTATTTATTCAGTATTCCCCAATAGATTAAAATTCCTGAAATATATTAAAGAATTGATTTTGGACTTCAATGTTAGGTTTTAAAAAAATCATCAGCATAAAGCTTGATGTTTGTCATATTCGGCATTGGTGATGTTGAACTGCTGACTCAGCGAATGGCTATGGCAAGGGGCGCTATAAAGCATGCAAAAAGTAGAGGAGATAGAGGGCAGCCTTGTCTCTTGTCTTTAAAAACTCTCCAGTTGCCAACTTTATTGGCAGTTACAATTATTTGTGCCATAGCCCCCTCATAGAATTTAGAGATTATGGCAATCAGCTCAGAGGAGAATCCAAATTCAAACAGTTAAAAAGCTGCTTTATTGATTATTGATATTTTTTTAGTACATAATGTATCTTGAAACTAATGCTCTGCTCAAATAAAAAATGTATTTTTAAAAAAAAAAAGAGAATCCAAATTCAAACAATATAAAAAAAGACTTTCCCAGCACACAAGGTAAAAAGCCTTTTCGGCATCTAGTAGCATAGTTTGAATCGAGATTATATTTTGAGTAAAATAGTCCAGGGCCTCAACTAAAAAAGTAGTATTAAAAGATAGTTGTCGGCCTGCGACAAATCCACCCTGGTCTTTATGTATAATTCACCCTACGCAGCTGCTCATTCTATTTGTTAATAGTTTGGCTATGATTTTATAATATGTTTTCAAAATACTGATAGGTCTATAGGAATTTACATCCTCTTTATCTTTGGATTTTTCAGGAAACTAACTACCACAGCCGTTCGGAAGGAAGATGGTATATCTCCACCTTGTAAAATATAATTAGCTAACAGCACTAGTTCCTGATTTAGAATTACACTAAAACAATGTTTTAATTCTGCCAGAGTGTCATCCTCCCCACATGCTTTACCATTAGACATGAATTGAACAACCGCTTTGATTGCTTGTAGTCTAACAGTAGCAGCCGCGCTTGTACTTTGATTTGGCTATAATTTTGGAATTTGCAATCCATTAAAAAATGCGTTTAGATTTAGACTTTCCACCTCCTGTCTAACTGAATAAATGGTTTCATAGTGGTCTGAAAATGCCTTGTGTATTTGCTCTTCATTTGTAATGCGTATGTTAGTACTTTTGTCGGTCAACACATGAACCCTGTTCTGGGCCTGTTTATCTTTTATTTGCCAGGGTAAGAATTTACCAGTGAATTTACTCTCTTCATAAACTCTCTGGAGACTTCAGCTTCAATATGTTCTATCTTTATATTTTGAGTATGTCTAATTGCAATCTGTTTAGAAGATATAAATCCACGAATTGTAGCTTTAAAGGCCTCCCACACATTTCCTACTGTGGCCATATTTCTGTGTATCTGAAAAAAGCTTTCAATATCCCTTGGATTTCCTTACATCAATCTTCATCTTCTAGATATACCCTGGCGAATGTCTATTTAGGGTTTTGATTTATCCCACCCAAATCCAGACAGTTCAAGTTTTACTAAGGCATGATCTGAAAATCTGCTTTTTGTATAAGTACAATTAACCAAATTTAGACTCCAAGAGATTAAAAAATAGTCCCGCCTAGCAGCAGTTTTATATTTAGCTGAAAAGCACGAATATTCTTTTTTGTAAGAAATCTTGCCCACCAGCTGTCTATCAGATTTAATTTTTCCATACATTCCTTCAAAACCTCACCTGTATGTGGTTTATTTTGTTTTCATACCCCGGAAGATGAATCCAAAACAGGATTCTGTAGGTAATTAAAGTCCCCACCTATAATGACCATACCAGGAAGTAGCAGCAATTTGTGATACAGGTCTGCTAGGGATGCAGGATTGTCCTCTATTGGTGCATACATTGTGGCAGTTGTCAATCTTGTATTATTAATTGAGCCACTAACAAACCCCCATCTTCCCTCTTCATCTATTTGGGAACATGAGATCTGGAAAGGGAAACATTTGTTTAAACAGTTTTTGGGCCATACTTGCTGATGAAAAATGGCTACTCCCCGCCCATTGCTGAAACATGCTAAATTAGTTCTTCCTCTTATCCACATATTATGTTTCCTGCATATAATTTCCGGGGAATTGCATGTTATCCATTCTTCAACAGCCTGAGCTTAAATTTTATTATTCAGACATTGGCATTAAAAGAAATAATTTTTAAAGAGTCCTTGGCTGCCTCCTGATGAGAAATCATTGGTAGAGACAGATTATATTCAAACTAACTTGTGTCTGCATATTTATCTGTGTTTTAAAACACATTTTAAAACAGGCTAACGTGCTAATAGATGTTTTAGCTAAAGTATCTGTACATAAAGAATAATGATACGGTAAAGTAGCATATGCGTGCATGAATGTATTGACCATCAATAGAGATACCCAATGAGTTGAAATATTCTTGCCGCTTATTCTCCTTATTCAGCTTACATCTAAAAGTACGTTATTTAACCAATAAAAGTATCTGTACGTGAGAAATGGCTAAAGTGACAATGCAATACAAAGAGCATATAAAGTGATTAATTGAATTCAACATTAATATGAACTCCAAAAGAATTGAAGAATCTTCAGCCTGTAAACCTTTTTTTGTCATTGACATGACAATACATAACATTGCTAATTAAAGTATCTCTGCATATAAACAGATAAAGTGACAATGCAATATGATTAACACATGACAATGCAAGACATGGCTAGTTAAAGTGCCTGTGCATAAAAATGAGAAAAGTGACAATGCGGTGTATTCAGCATAAAAAGTGCAGAATAATACTCTGCAGCAGTCTACAGTGCATGATGATACTCTGTAGCAGTAATGCCTGGAGAAGTAATATGATCTTTCCATTGATGTTCAGAAGAACTATCCCGTTTTCATCCTGCAACCCCCCCCTGCACCCTGCACACTCCCAATGCCCCCCTACCCTGAAGTCCCTGATGGGACCCTGACCCTCTGGAAAATTAGGGAGAAAGGCCTACATCTCCTCCCACCCCCTTCTTGGAGAGTACTTGGTGCCATTGTGTTGCATCCCTTGGTGCGCATCCCTTCCAACGGGCGATCATGTCGCCTGGTGCCCGGCCACCCCCCTAAGAGTGAAAATAGGATAATAGAGAAAAAGTAGAGAGAAAAAAACATAATCAATTTAATATTAGCTGAAGCAGTTCTTGCGCCTTTGCTACATTGTACAGTAGATGGAATTTCCCATTTACGAGAACCTTCAACTGTGATTGCTGAACAATAGTTGCCTGCGGTCCCTTTGATTTAAACAAATTAATCACCCTGATACATTTTTTCTGCCTTTTAGCTGCTATTGCTGACATATTCAAAACATTTCTTGTGTTGACAAAGTTCTATTTGCAATAGCCTTGGAGAGAATGTTTTCCTTGATCTGAAAGTCAGATAAATTTACTAAAATAGAAGGGTGGATATTTTGCATTATTGGGAAAATGGAAAGGTACCCGGTGAGCTCTTGTGATCATAGGATCGCTTGATAGTTCTGGGAGGGCTTTTTTTTAACTGAGATTCAACCCAGTCCTGGACCCGAGGTCCCTCTACTGCTTCCTGGACCCCTACCAGCAGTAGATTTGACCGTCAGTTATAATTTTCCATGATTTGCAACTTTGAATCTGGTATCTACATATTTAGCCGGATTTGTATTATTTCCTGCTCATAAATAATTGCCTTTTCCTCTAGACTGGAGACTCCTTGCTCAGCTTCAGCTACCCATTCTGGGACTTTTACCATTGCATCCTCTATTTGCGACAATCTTATATGCAGCGAGGCAACCTCTTGTGACTGTGTCATCCGTAGCTCTTTAATCTCTAATAAAATCAGATTGAACATGGCCTTAACCGAAAGATTGGGATCCTCTCCATCTCCAACCTCCTGGGAGAGTTTCCCATAAACTACTATGATGGTGTCGAGTTGATTGGATGTTCATTGCTGTTTCTTTTGGCCATACTACCTGTTGAACTTGGTTGATATTTCTGATGTTACATTGATTGCTTGATCTGTTGTATTGGTAGTATTAGCAGGTATTGGAACCATATGAGATTTTAAGAAAAGAGGGTATTGCTTACAGGAAGTAGGGGTGGCAAAGGTCTTGGCAAGATCAGATGTCATCCTCTTATGAACATCCTCCATCTCCATATTACTACCGACCTTTTCAGCTCCTCCCAAAGTCCCAGAGGTGTTCAAAACCTGTAACTTTTTGTTTGCATTACGTCATGTCCAAAGTCCAGCAGAGAGTCTGCGGCCTGCAGTTTATCTGCTTCCATCAGCTGCTGCACCTTAAGATCCATTCTTTGCTGTCCTTTACGTAAGGAGTCAGATCTTTCCACTGTCTTCTCTAGACCGCCTTTATTGCGCAACTTACGAACAGGAGTAGATTGACTGTCCAAAAGAGGATTATCAATAATAGCCTTTTGCTTACATGTGGGCATGCTTCAATTTCTTTATCTGCAGCTCCCCTACTGCCCTCTTTTTTGTTTACCACACATTTCTAGCTCAACAGTTGGGCGTCATGTGTCTCCCCTGTATTGTGTGATCCTTTCCTTTCAAACTGCACGTATATAATAGCTGTCTCCTAGATCTTACTGGTACATCTTGTAGTTTTGTTTTGTATGCATGAAACTATTTTGTCTCTGAGTCATGAAACTGATTTGGGAATGTCATCCATGAAAAGACTCATCAGGTCCAAGTTTTGGTGGCCCGGAATGGATAGATATGTGGACAGAATAGTAAGGGAATGTCCTGAATGTGTAAATAGTGAGAAAGCCCTCAGGTGTAATCCTGCTCCTCTTATACCAGTTAAATGGCCTAGTTTTCCCTGGCAAAAAGTGGGGTTGGACATTGCTGGTCCGTTCAATTTTTTTGTCACAAGATTGCAGGTTTGCTATTGTTATGGTGGATTACCACACAAAATGGCCAGAAGTAAAATTAGTTCCACGTGTTGATACTAGAAGTGTCATTTTAATTTTGAAAGAGATTTTTGCTCGAGAAGGAACTCCAGATGGTATAATTTCTGACAATGGAGTACAACTGAAATCTTGTGAGATGAAGGAATTTTAAAATGTCATAACATCAATCACATTACGACTCCCCTTTATGAACCTCAAGGGAATGGCTAGGTGGAAAGGTTTAACAGGGTTCTTAAACAAGATGTCATGTGGGCCCGGGGTTTTGGAGCAGATTGGAAGGATAAATTGAGGGAAAGACTGTGGTTGTATCGCTTAACTCCTCATTCAACCACAGAAGTCTCACCTTTCTGTTTGCTAAAGGGGCGAGATCCTATTTCTAAGTTATGCCCGTGGTGGTTGAAGAAAAATGTGAAGGTTCATTCTTCTGTCATTAACAAAGAAATGTTGGCCCGTAATATTGAAGAAAAACAACAAAAGAGTAAGAATCTATATGACCTCCGCATGAAAGTCAAAATTCCTGAATTTAAAGTTGGTGAGTTTGTTAGGATTTGGAAACCTGGTATTCTCCTGAAAGAAGACACTAAGACGCCGATTACGATGGCGGACGGAAACTGGTCCGACCGCCATGGTCACAGCAAATATACTCCCGACCGTACCGCGAAAAAAACGCGGGTGCAATTAGGATATTTCTGTCATCACACACCGACCGCGGCGGACAGATCACATCAAAGACCGCTGCACGTGGACGGATCCACAGAAACACCGTCCGCCGCGGACGCAATGATCGCGGAAACAGTCCCAACCGACGCCAGACCTGTGGAGGGTCCGGGCGCACGATTAGGATAACCCCTCCATCCCAACGGAACTCACCATAGTCCTCAACCGCCGCAGAAAAAAAGCATCGACAAACGGAGCATGACTGCGGAAGGACCAAACGAACATCACCCCTGCCGTCAAACCGAAACAAAAATGGCAGATGGAAGTAAATAGAAAACCCAAAGAACAGGACGCACACCCACCTGGAACACCCACCCCCAACAACTACACACCCCTATGACGCACCCCCAGCACAAACAAGAGCACCCAAGTCTCCACACCCACAGAACACCTGACTGCTAAAAACCATTGGGACACAACCACCACACAGAGTATAAAAGGAATCCCTCCCATTACCACAATCCTTTGCATCACAGCATAGCTGGAAGAAAGAGGCAGCACATTACACACAACAGACACACACAAACACACATACAACCTGCACACCAACACACCCACCACACAAACCCCCACAACACCATCCCTACATACCACACACCTGCACACCCCACACCACCAACACCTTGCACATCACACACCATGGCCCCCAATAAAAATCCCAAGTTCACAGAGAGTGAGTTGAAGGTCATGGTGGATGAAATCATCCGTGTCGCACCACATCTCTTCGGTACCCTAGTGCAGCAGACCACCTTGGCAACTAAAACCACTATGTGGGACAGGATAGTGACCAGAGTCAATGCTTCAGGGACCGTGCCACGCACCAAACACGACATCCAGAGGCAGTGGCACGACCTCAAGGCAAGGGTGAAAGGCATCAGGTCCAAGAACCACCTGCGGGCACACGACACTGGCGGTGGCGGTCCCGCGGAGCAAATACCATACGCCGAATGGGTGGAGAAGGTGCTAGCCATACTGCACCCTGAGAGTCTGGAAGGAATAGAAGAGGGAGTTGAGGCTGGTAAGTACAAACCAATGACCACTATCACACTGTCATGTTCTGCCTTGCACAACTGCTAAGACACATCTCCCAGACTCACATCCATGCATGTGGACCACACAGTCACCCAAATGTGAAGGCCAGGGCTCAAATGCACCCACCATGATCACCTACAAATGTAGCCGCCTACCTTCACAGGCTTGCATGTGGTCAAGCAGCTAACACCACAACTCCCAACAGGCACCCATGTCTATAGGGAGGGTGGGGGTGGGTCCAGCACTACAACTCCCAACAGGCCCCCAGGTCTACAGGGAGGGTGGGTGTGGGTCCAGCACTACAACTCCCAACAGGCCCCCATGTCTACAGGGAGGGTGGGTGTGGGTCCAGCACTACAACTCCCAACAGGCCCCCATGTCTACAGGGAGGGTGGGGATGGGTCCAGCACTACAACTCCCAACAGGTCCCTATGTCTACAGGGAGGGTGGGTGTGGGGGTGGGTCCAGCACTACAACTCCCAAAAGGCCCCCATGCCTACAGGGAGGGTGGGGGTGGGTCCAGCACTACAACTCCCAACAGGCCCCCATGTCTTCAGGGAGGGTGGGGGTGGGTCCAGCACTACAATTCCCAACAGGCCCCCTGGTCTACAGGGAGGGTGGAGGTGGGTCCAGCACTACAACTCCCAACAGGCCCCCATGTATACATGGAGGATGGGTGTGGGTCCAGCACTACAACTCCCAACAGGCCCCAATGTCTACAGGGAGGGTGGGGATGGGTCCAGTACTACAACTCCCAACAGGCCCCCATGGCTACAGGGAGGGTGGGTATGGGGGTGGATCCAGCACTACAACTCCCAACAGGCACCCATGGCTACAGGGAGGGTGGGGGTGGGTCTAGAACTACAACTCCCAACAGGCCCCCATGGCTATAGGGAGGGTGGGGTGGGTCCAGCACTACAACTCCCAACAGGCTCCCATGGCTACAGGGAGGGTGGGGGTGGGTCCAGCACTACAACTCCCAACAGGCCCTCATGTCTACAGGGAGGGTGGGTGTGGGTCCAGCACTACAACTCCCAACAGGCAACCATGTCTACAGGGAGGGTGGGTGTGGGCCCAGCACTACAACTCCCAACAGGCCCCCATGTCTACAGGGAGGGTGGGTGTGGGTCCAGCACTACAACTCCCAACAGGCCCCCATGTCTACAGGGAGGGTGGGTGTGGGTCCAGCACTACAACTCCCAACAGGCTCCCCTAGCTACAGGGAGGGTGGGGGTGGGTCCAGCACTACAACTCCCAACAGACCCCTATGGCTACAGGGAGGGTGGGTGTGGGTCCAGCACTACAACTCCCAACAGGCCCCCATGTCTACAGGGAGGGTGGGGGTGAGTCCAGCACTACAACTCCCAACAGGCCCCCATGTCCCATCCCAGAGCAAGATGGAGTCCGCCTACCATGTGCTGACCAATGCATCTCCCTCTTCAAACTTACATGTAGGTAGCCATCTTCACAGGGGCACCATCCAATAGCAGGACAGGACCACACATATCCAAGTATTGTCTCCCCACCTCCACACCACCATAATGCCCAGTACTGTGTACCACACCATTTTGATGTCACCAACAACCATTTCCTGATTCTCTAGGAAATTTGAAATGTAACAACAACAAACCTGTCATGTCCACAGCATTGATTCTCAAATTCTTGTCCCTCAGGTGACCGAGACTTGACAGGAGAAACCAGCAACCGCCAGCACCAGTCGCCCCCCTCACAGCCTGGACTCTCTGGCGATGATCCCCTGGAAATCTCGGGTGCGGAGGACGATGCCGGTCCAACTACACTCCCAGGGCCATCAGGCTCCCAGGAAATCCCTGCCTCCACCACCTTGGACAGTGGAACAAAAGCAACTACTGCCATTGTGACCTGTGCAGCTACCACCACCACCACCACCACCACCACTCCTGCCAGTGCCATCCTGCCTGACCCATCTGACGATGATGGACCATCAACATCACAGGCTGGCAGGGAGAGTGGACGGGGAGGGCACAGGTGAGGCCACAGCTCACGAACACGAGGGCAGGTGCAAGGCGAGATCGGGGACAAGACCCACACAATCCTGGGACCGAGACCCTGGATGCCATTGCAAGAGTGCAAGCGTCGTACGAGCAGTCGCAGGCACAGGCGGATCGTGCGCGCCAAGACTCACTTGACACTTGCCAGCTGTTGCGGTCAAAGCACAACTGTATGGGACAAATGGTGGACCTCATGGGGCAGCAAACAACTCTTTGGAGGGAGTGGTTATCCTGCGCCACACCACCTCCCCCTCCACCAAGTGGCCAGCGGGACAGGACACCACCACCACCGCCAACATCACCTGAGGCCACTGACAGGGAGGTGTTCCCCGAACAACCTGCCCCCACAGATGGGTCCACTCAGGCTCCAAGACAGAGGGGCCGACCGAGGCTGGATCCAGGACAGAGCAGTGGCAAAGCACCAGCCACCCCCATGAAGTGGGGCCGGCACTGACTACACCCTTCCTTGAGCCTGGCATTCACTCTGTGAACTATCTTGCCCCACATTGCCAAGCATTGTCACACGTCTGTTGTACTAGGTGTACTTCACACAATGTGGTGTCCCCACGGTGGTGTCATCTGACATGACCTTCAACTCACCCTTCCCCTCCATCACCTATTTGTAAATATGTACTAACACTAATCCACACTTTGGGCCCGATTCACAGAATGAACCTACTACTTTTGGCATTCACAGAATGCACTTACTACTTTTGGTATTCACAGAATGAACTTACTCATTTTGGTATTCACAGAAGTTAGGACTACTAACTTTAGGACTCCTAAATGCCTTCTGTGAATACCGAAAGTCTTAAAATTACGATTTTTCTCAATTTAGTAGTAGTAAAGTTAGGACTCCTAACTTTAGGACTCCTAAATGCCTTCTGTGAATACCAAAAGTCTTAAAATTAGGATTTTTCTCAATTTAGTAGTAGTAAAGTTAGGACTCCTAACTTTACTACTACTAAATTGAGAAAAATCGTAATTTTAAGACTTTCGGTTTTCACAGAAGGCATTTAGGCATCCTAAAGTTAGTAGTCCTAACTTTACTACTATTAAATTGAGAAAAATCCTAATTTTAAGACTTTCGGTATTCACAGAAGGCATTTAGGCGTCCTAAAGTTAGTAGTCCTAACTTCTGTGAATACCGAAATGAGTAAGTTCATTCTGTGAATACCAAAAGTAGTAAGTGCATTCTGTGAATGCCAAAAGTAGTAAGTTCATTCTGTGAATTGGGCCCCCGTAAATAAAAATCACGGAAACACTCAAGGCTGTGTGATCTCCATGTTTAAACACAGGTTTGTCTCAGTTGTTGTCATTAGCAGGTGCAGGGATCAATGTTGTTTGGAATCATGGCCCTGTGTGAGTGACCTAGGGACAATCAGAGAACAACAAGCACAGGTCAGGAAACTGAATCACACCCATCACACAACAACGTACTGCAACATCCCACAAACCACAATCATCACAAAGTAAGCGGATCACAGGACACACATCAGGGAGCATTGATCGTACACCATGTCCCACACCCATGTGCAAACTGAACATAACAGAACAGGCAGCATTCACACACCACATCCGCCCATCACCAGCAGACATACATCACGCATTGAACAGCAGCACAAGAGATAGTTACTCACATTCAAGGAAAGTAGCGATCAATGAGCTGACACCTCTGGTCCACACCTTCTTTCTCCCCACTATCCTCATCACTGGACATGGGTGGGATGGGAGGCAGAGCAACCTGTTGGTCTGCAGGGTCCATGATCAGTTCAATATCCTTGCTCAAGGCCAGATTGTGGAGCATGCAGCAGGCAACCACAATTTTGCATACTTTGCCGGGTAAGTATGGCAGGGCCCCTCCGGTTTTATCCAGGCAGCGAAACCTAGACTTCAGCAGTCCAAATGTACGTTCCACCACCCGACGTGTCTTCCCATGGGCCTCATTATAGCGCATTTCACTTGGGGTAGTAGGATTCCGTAGGGGGCTTAGCAGCCACGGGCGGTTTGGGTATGCAGAGTCACCTAGGTGGGGACGACAGACACATACACCATTACCAGGACTGGTGGGAACAGCATGGCACACATACAACACAGTAGTCATCACAGCACACTCACCTACAAGCCACGCACGTTCTTGACGCAGATTAGCCATCAGTTGGGGGACAATGCTGCTCCGCAGGATGTGTGAGTCATGTGCGGACCCGGGAAATCTGGCACACACAGGGGAAATGATGTTGTCAGCCAGGCACACCACTTGCACATTGATTGAATGGTAGTGCTTCCGATTGCGATAGATGGGTTTGCGTGCCTGGGGTGGAACCAGACCAATATGTGTGCCATCGATGGAACCCACTACGTGTGGAATCTGGCCCAAGGCATAGAAGTCGACTTTCACTGCAGCCAGCTCTGCCGGACGTGGGAAATGGATGTAATCATCCTTGTAACGCATCATGGCTTCAAGCACATCCCGCAGTACCATGCTGAACATGGATTGGGACATCCCCCCGGCATGACCAACTGTGTACTGGAATGTGCCTGGGGCGAAGAAGTGAAGTGCGGCCATCACCTTTGCTGTGGGTGTAATTGCTCCAGGATATGGCCTTCGTGGCTGCAGATGAGGTGCCAATTGTGCTACAAGGTCCTGCAATGTCGGTCGGTCAAGCCGGAATTTGCGGATCACCTGCTCTTCAACCATGTCCTCCAGCACAGTGTATGGTCGATGCACATTTGGAGCCCTCCTGTGTGGGAGTAGACGGTAGCAGATGTATATTGTCCAACATCGCACAGATGTGCCACACTATCACGTCTTGACCAACACAATACAAATAATACATGTTGCAGACACTGATTGTATGTGTGACGTGACAGAAATATAAGGCACTACAGATAACTACACACACACTGTTCACCCACAAACAGCATCCTGTGTGCAAACATGTCCAATGGTACGTGCACACATGTTGAAAGAACAGCCAACATCACATGACTGAGGGCCCATGTGTGGACAAGCAACCCCACAGACACACATGGATGTGCACTCACAACACGAACATGGAACACACCCTCCTTGTCTTCATGCACCCATGACCCCACCAACAATGCTGTCCATTCTCACATGACAGGCATGGACATACAACAGACGACACACAGACGCATACACAGAAAGCATGTATACCCCTATCATTGCTACTTGCACACACAAAACACACACTCACGACTGCTTCAAAATGTTGGTACACAACCTTAATGGACTGTGTTAATGTGTACAATTACAAACGTGTGACCTCAAAACCAATATGTCACCACATTGCCATGCACATCTGACGCACCTTGGGCTCACATCACTGTGCTTTGTAAAGCACTGGCAAGGTCATTAGTATGATCACACATGCAACAAATGGACATTAATGTGACACGTGGACAGGGGCCATTTACATGACATAACGAGTATTGTCGTTTTCTGGACATGGCCTGACACACATGTACACCTACAATCATTACATGTGTGCGGAGACATGCAGTGTGTATACACACGGCATCCGGGTACGCCTTCCGCCATCACGGAACATGATCCTTGATACTGCAATTCTGCGTACAATTGGCTACATGGTCATGGTCCATTACTGTCACACACCGGGTGCGGTGACCCACTGCCTGGTGCGGCCGGTCACCCTCCGCCCGCACCCGGTGGGTGACCGGCCATGGCTATCTATGCCAGGGTAACATCAATACACAGGGCCGTCACCCACCGCCAGCACCCGGCGGTGGGTGACCGGCCACACCAGGCGGTGGGTCACCGCCCACACCCGGTGGTGGGTGACTGGCCGCACCCGGCGGTGGGTGACCAGCCATGGCCATCCATGCCAGGGTAACATCAATACACAGGGCGGTCAACCACCGCCAGCACCCAGCGGTGGGTGACCGGCCGCACCAGGCGGTGGGTCACCACCTGCACCCGGCAGTGGGTGACCGGCCATGGCCATCCATGCCAGGGTAACATCAATACACAGGGCGGTCACCCACCGCCAGCACCCGGCGGTGGGTGACCAGCCGCACCAGGCGGTGGATGACCGGCCATGGCCATCCATGCCAGGGTAACATCAATAAACAGGGAGGTCACCCACCACCAGCACCCGGCAGTGGGTGACCAGCCGCACCAGGCGGTGGGTGACCGGCCGCACCCGGCGGTGGGTGAACGGCCATGGACATCCATGCCAGGGTAACATCAATACACAGGGCGGTCACCCACCGCCAGCACCCGGCGGTGGGTGACTGGCCGCACCAGGCGGTTGGTCACCTCCCGTACCCGGCGGTGGGTGACCTGCCATGGCCATCCATGCCAGGGTAACATCAATACACAGGGCAGTCACCCACCGCCAGCACCCGGCGGTGGGTGACCGGCCGCACCAGGTGGTGGCTAACCAACCGCACCCAGCGGTCTACGGTGGGTGCTGCAATGTGACTGAAGGGGGGGTACCAACTGCCATTTTCACTTGCACATTCAAATGTATGTGTTAGCCTGCCCGCCCCCGCGGAATGCGTGCTCCGCAATTGCGATGCCAGTGAGTGATGAATTTCAAATGATGCACCATCGCGGTAGCGCGCAAATGCGGTTGGCGGTGTGTGACCGTGATGGTCCTTGTACATGTAGCCAATGGAAACAGGTAACGCGGGACGCGTAAGCAATTTAAAAAATAGCGGAAGCCGTGCACCACCACAGCAGGGCCTGTCATTGGTTCATTTTGAATGAGGCAGCCCGGGAACACCAATTGCTGCAGACGTGTGCCACTGATATCAGTTCAGGGGCCAATAAATGTGTGAATTTTAGCAGCACACATCCACTGCTTCCAGCCACTTCTCCCTGTACACATCACCTCTACCTGCTGCTGCTGAGCACTCCACCAACTGCTGCTGTTGTGCCACAGTCCTGGACCTTGCCATGCCGAGAGTTCAAGAGATCCGGTCTCGTCCCTTCACCGCAGCGGAGCTGGAGGTCCTTGTGGACGGTGTGCTCCGCCACTATGAACGGCTCTACGGTGCCCCAGGACAGGTGGTAAGTGCAGTGGGGGACATGTTGGTGTGCATGAGGTGGTCACTGACTCCTGGCCTCTGCAGTCTTGGCGCGGTGCTGTGGGACCTTCTCATATTTTGTACTGTGCATGGCTGCTGAAAGATATCTGTACCAGATATCTGTGTGAATGGACAACTGTTCACTGACTTGCCCCCTCTTGTCTCCCATCATGGTAGGTCAAGCTGCACCTTCGCAAGGCCGTGTGGAGGACCAGGAAATCAGGTGCTTCCGACTGACCCGGCTTTCCTGGTTCCAGGACCCCAGCGCGACACGGCGCTACCGGTATTACCCGGACCATAAGGTACAGGCGGAAACGTGATATTAATTATACCCCGCCCTTGGACCCTTGAACCATTACGTTACGAATTACTGATAACCCGAACACTTCGGACAAGCCATTTAAATTTTGGTCCTGAATTATTTACTCGCTTATACGCTCGCATGTGAGCTCTCAAACTATACGCCCCTTTGGCTAAAGAGGCTTATAACTTAAAAGGCAACCATTGCTTTGTCCTGATGATGGACCCCAACATTTAGTAAGGGGGTCCGAAACGTCGTCGACTCACTGTGTACCATATACTTGTGTAATGATGTACTATACAAAACTATGTAATGGTACCTACAAGAAATTCTCTGTCTAAAATTGGAACCTTACAGAGATTGTTGATTTTGCCTTACAAGCCCTTTGTGTATGTTTTTGTCTGTGTATTGTCGTGGTTGGGTACAGGCTTGTGCCCCACGCACGTGAATTGTTGAAGGTTTTATTGTGTCTTGTAAACCTTGATTCAAATATAAACTTTGAGGACCTCTGCCCCGCTAATATAGAACTGACTGAGTCTATATTCATTTTCAATCATTCGTCTCCTTGCCAGGGACCACTGTTGTTTCTATATGATTAAGCTCCCCGAGGTCCCTCGCTGATACTAATTGGGGTCCCCTTGTTGTTTAAAATAGTGTGGAGGACCATAGCACGTGATGTACGGGCAGTGGGGGTGTGCAATACGCGACACACACACTGCCACAAGCGGTGGGACGACATCTCCAGGCTCAGCAAGAATGTGGCAGAGATGACACTGGGGATGATTCCAAGATCAGGCCGGCTTGCACGACGTACCATGACCCCTCTAATGCTCCGTATCATAGCTGTGACACATCCTGACCTGTCCGCTCGGTTGAGAGGGGAGCAGCAGCAAACTAGCGGTAAGCACACTGAATGGGTTTGTGACTTGTGAGTGCATGCATGTATTGCTGCTTGGACACAGTAGTGACATCCGTGATGTATCTGTTGTGCTGCAATTGCATGTTGGTGCCATTAGCGGAGTGAGAGTTGGCATCCATGTCAGCCAGATGGACATCCCAGTTGCATTGTAGTGCAGGGTCCCAGGACATGCCATTGAGGTCTGTGGTCCCATGGCTTCACATGTGTGGTGTTCTGCATGTACTTGCCCTGTTTGTTTAATGTACATGTTTCACGGGCACCCCTGGTTCTTTCACATGAGGATGTCTGGTAGGGGTGGTTCGTGTGCAGGATGGGTGCTACATGTTGGTCAGCAGTCAAGGAAGTTTGGATTTTGTAATTTGCCGTACGTGAGTGTGGCACTTAGGTATACCTCTTTTCTCTCTTTTTCTGCTTTGGACGAGGGCACTGACCCACAAACGACGGAGCTTAGTGGTGCCAATGCATCCGGATCAGAGATCACACTCATGCAGACTGAGACTGAAGAGAGCAGCCCCGGAGAGGGTGACAGAACTGTCCCTGAGGACTCACATGTGGAGAGCCTATCGTCCTCATCTTCAGACAGTGGTGGTGAGTCTGCACTGTTGGTGGAGACAGGGAGTGTACAATCTACACCTTCAGTCGGTACACAGCACACTGGGCCCACACTGCCACCAACTGCAACAAGTACTGCTCGTGCTCGCCAGAGTAGGGGGAGCAGAGTGGCCTTCGGTGTAGGCACCGCTGCCACTGCCCCTGTGACACAAACTGCCCTTAGTACTGAGGCGGTTGATCTGCTGCGACAGCTGTGTGTAGGGCAGACAAACATGATTAATGCATTCCTGGACCACGATAGGAAGTTGGGTCAGGTGGTAGCATTCAAGGAGGGGATGCATGGTGATGTTGCTGGTCTCCACAGAACAGTACAGTCATTATCCAACACAGTGTCTGCAGCCATTAAACAGTCGCATAGACTAGGTTCTACTTCAGTTACCCCATTCACTCCACTTAATGTCTCAGGGGAGATTGACATTTCAGAACAGGCCTCATTTCGGGGTATTGCACTAGAAGCAGGCACAAGCAGCAAGGCAGGGCACGGAGGCCACAAACACCATCCCCTGGGACAGGGAAATCTTTCACAGAACACAACACCAGCTACCCTGGAGTTGACACACAGGATCCTCAAGGGGTGTTGGGGGACAGGGCTTCACATGGCACACAGGCTTCCCCCATCAAAAAGTACTCCCAAGGCAAGGGCACCTCCCAAGGACAGGGACACTCCCAAGGACAGGGACACTACAAAGGACAGGGCACCTCCCAAGTACAGGGCACCTCCCAAGTACAAGGCACCTCCCAAGGACAGGGCACCTCCCAAGGACAGGCACCTCCCAAGGACAGGGCATCGCCCAAGGACAGGGACACTAAAAAGGACAGGGACACTACAAAGGACAGGGCACCTCCCAAGGACAGGGACACTCCCAAGGACATGGCACCTCCCAATGACAGGGCACCTCCCAAGGACAGGCACACTCCCAAGGACATGGACACTACAAATGACAGGGCACCTCCCAAGGACAGGTCACCTCCCAAGGAGAGGCACACTCCCAAGGAAAGGGACACTACAAAGGACAGGGACACTACAAAGGACAGGGCACCTCCCAAGGACAGGGCACCTCCCAAGGACAGGGACACTCCCAAGGACAGGGACACTACAAAGGACAAGCCAACTCTCAGGGACAGAGAACCGCCCACGGATAAGGCACATTGCAAAGACAGGACACCTCCTAAGATCAAGGCGTCTCCCACGGCCAAGGCACCTTCCAGGGAGCAGGCACCTCCCAGGGCCAAGGGTTCTTCCATGGACACTACAAAAATCTAGAATGTCCCTACGACTTGTGTTTGGTAGACAACTGCTCAAATCCAGAGGAATCTATACTTCCAAGCTTCAAGTAGAATAACTCTATTCTTAGGGGTAACCGACCAACCACCAATATTATAAACATACTCTTATAGACGGGGAAACGTCAATAGCACATCTTGCTTCTTACAAATTTTCAACACAATGTACAAAACTTAGGTATACAAGTACACAGCAAGTCTTCACCAAAAAAGGTTAAGAGATTATATTAAAAACATTTGTATTTATTCAGATACAATTTCAAATTACATACATGTAGTGATTAGAAAATGTAAAGTAATACACGATATTTAAACAAAATTTTTACATCCATATTTTAAAATTGTTCAAGAGAACAAGTGTCGACGCAGCGTTTCGGTGATGATAATGAACACCTTCTTCAGGACTGTTTCTCTTTGGTTTTAAAGATCTGGGTTTACTCAGATTCAGAGTCGCGTCCTTATGTGGTACCGGCGTACTGCTCAAATGCCGGCATAAGTATTTCTGCCTGGTATTGTGTTTTCAATTTCTGTATTTGGTTGCTTGAATCGTATATCCTGTCTGGGAGGAGCCACCGATCTTAACTCCGATATCTAAAAATCATCTGTATTGTAATAAGACTGGAATCGATGTAGCCGGACGTTTGTTGATTTGATCCTCGGCACTATTAAACACAGGGTTGACCTCAGGTTTAAAAGCGATCTGATTTAAAATTGTCGGTCTCCCTGCTCCTCCTCAAACGACGTTTTACCGGGTTTCTGTGTTTTGTCAGGAATATGGACACGACATCCACCAAGGACAGGCATACATCACCCATGCGTTCCCTGAAGCTGGTGTTGTTGAAGGAATGTAAACCACATGTGTCAGAGGTGGAGTCCTCCCATACCTCTACTCCCATCCACACCCCGGTGAAGCAGAGGAAGGAGTACACTGTTGTTGCATCCCCCATTACACATGATGCAGAGGGCAGAAGGCAGGGCGACAGCTAACGTCAAGCAGGGTCCAGCACGTCCCCAGAGAGCAGACTGCCACCAGCACATGATCCACCTTTGATGGGTGATGTTTCTGATGAGGCCACACCACTTACCAGTCCAGTCATGTCCAGGGTGCCCTTACATATCCCAAGGAATTGGAAACACACACCGGTGACACCTGACCACCCCAATGTCACTCCAGTACAGTTGTCCCCAGCTCCCAGAGCCACCCTGACTCCTGGCCCATACAGCCCTGTGGCTCATCATTTCTGTGGTCCTAGTGGGTCAGCTGCAGTTCACTCTCATGTGTCAGATAGTGGCACTGTGTCAGTTGTGCCCTCTCCTGTTCCAGATACTGCCACTGTGTGTGTTCGCCACTCTCATGTCTCAGATGCTGGCATGGTATTTGTTGGTCAATGTACAGGGACATGTCCTGGCAGTGTGTCTGGGTCTATGGCTCATGGGTCAGTAACTAGATCTGTGGCTGTGTCTCACACTCCTGTATCTGGTGCTGCCAGTGTGTCTGGGTCTATGGCTCATGTGTCAGTCACTACAGCTGTGGCTGTGTCTTACACTCCTGTATCTGGTGCTGCCAGTGTGTCTGGGTCTATGACTCATGCGTCAGTCACTAGATCTGTGGCTGTGTCTCACACTCCTGTATCTGGTGCTGCCAGTGTGTCTGGGTCATTGGCTCATGTGTCAGTCACTAGTACTGGGCCTGTATCTCCCATTCCGGTATCAGATCCTGCGACTGTGTCCAAAGCTACGAGCTCACACAGTCCACCTGATTCTGTGCTGTGAGGTGCAGTTCCCATCACTGAAATGTGATTGTAATTGATGTCAGGAATGTCCATTGTAACAACCCTTGCATTATTATTGTCCATGGGACGGTGCGCATGACACACGTCCTTGTGCTGCCTCAGATGTACCTGTTCTGTGCCATGGACTGTTGATGCTCGTTGCCCTTCTCATGTGCTGTCTCAGATGTACCTGTTCTGTGCCATGGACTGTTGATGCACTTAGCCACTCTCATGTGCTGCCTCAGATGTACCTGCTCTGTGCCATGGACTGTTGATGCTCATTGCCCCTCTCATGTGCTGCCTCAGATGTACCTGCTCTGTGCCATGGACTGTTGATGCTCGTTGCCCCTCTCATGTACTGCCTCAGATGTACCTGCTCTGTGCCATGGACTGTTGATGCTTGTTGCCCCTCTCATGTGCTGCCTTAGATGTACCTGTTCTGTGCCATGGACTGTTGATGCTCGTTGCCCTTCTCATGTGCTGCCTCAGATGTACCTGTTCTGTGCCATGGACTGTTGATGCTCGTTGCCCCTCTCATGTGCTGCCTCAGATGTACCTGCTCTGTGCCATGGACTGTTGATGCATGTTGCCCTTCTCATGTGCTGCCTCAGATGTACCTGTTCTATGCCATGGACTGTTGATGCTCGTTGCCCTTCTCATGTGCTGCCTCAGATGTACCTGTTTTGTGCCATGGACTGTTGATGCTCGTTGCCCCTCTCATGTGCTGCCTCAGATGTACCTGCTCTGTGCCATGGACTGTTGATGCTCGTTGCCCTTCTCATGTGCTGCCTCAGATGTACCTGTTCTATGCCATGGACTGTTGATGCTCGTTGCCCTTCTCATGTGCTGCCTCAGATGTACCTGTTCTGTGCCATGGACTGTTGATGCACTTAGCCCCTCTCATGTGCTGCCTCAGATGTACCTGCTTCGTCCTATGGACTGTTGATGCACTTAGCCCCTCTCATGTGCTGCCTCAGATGTACCTGTTCTGTGCCATGGACTGTTGATGCTCGTTGCCCTTCTCATGTGCTGCCTCAGATGTACCTGTTCTGTGCCATGGACTATTGATGCACTTAGCCCCTCTCATGTGCTGCCTCAGATGTACCTGCTCTGTGCCATGGACTGTTGATGCACTTAGCCACTCTCATGTGCTGCCTCAAATGTACCTGCTCTGTGCCATGGACTGTTGATGCTCGTTGCCCCTCTCATGTGCTGCCTCAGATGTACCTGTTCTGTGCCATGGACTGTTGATGCTTGTTGCCCTTCTCATGTGCTGCCTCAGATGTACCTGCTCTGTGCCATGGACTGTTGATGCTCGTAGCCCCTCTCATGTGCTGCCTCAGATGTACCTGTTCTGTGCCATGGACAGTTGATTCTCGTTGCCCCTCTCATGTGCTGCCTCAGATGTACCTGTTCTGTGCCATGGACTGTTGATGCTCGTTGTCCCTCTCATGTGCTGCCTCAGATGTACCTGCTCTGTTGTATCCAGTGGCCATGCTCCTGGCTACTCTAGGAGTCAACCTCTATTATGTGCAATAAAGCAAGTTACTCCTGTGTAGTGGTTTGTCTGTGTCATTCCTGGTTGTCTCCTTGCATTGTTGATATATTGGTGCTATCGTAAATGCTGTGTCTGCCACTTTCACATTACCATTGCCCAGTACTGTTTCCTTTTGTTTGGCTGGGGGGATAGTCATTACAATTAAGCATGGGCGAAATGTGCGAATTTGCATTCTGCAAATTCGTGGATTTCCCTGCAAAATCGCAAAAAAAATCCACAAATTCGCGAATTTTTCCGCAAAATTGCGGTTTTTTTTGCGATTTGCCCTGGAGTACTTTCTACTGGCTAATCCAGTAAGTGCTCCCTCATTGGGTAAATGTATAGTGCTTTTACTACACTGCAGCTGCGTAAAGGGCCAGAAGATGTGTCTCCATTGACGATGTGTGCCTGTAACACAGACACAGGCACACATGGTCACTGGAGACACATCTTCAGGCCCTTTACGCAGCTACAGTGTAGTAAAAGCACTATGGGGCAGAATTACAAGCCGCTTGTGCCTCTTTTGCGCCGCAGTTGCGTCACTTTTGTGACGCAGCAGCAGCACAAAAGATGCGCCATGGTGCTGGGTATTAACAACGTGACGCATCTGAGAGATGCGTCATGTTGTAAAGCCCTGCACCATCAGGAGGCGTTCCGGCGCTGGGGAGGGCGTTCCTGCGCAGGAACGCCTCCTAAAAGTGGCTGAGTGAAATCTACAAGATTTCACTCAGTCACTTTTAGGCCAATGCTGCGCCAAAACCCTGCGCCTGCTTGAAGCAGGCGCAAGGCTTGACGCAGCATTGGGGAGAAGGGCCCCCCAGAGCCTTGCTGGAGCTGCGTCGCGCTTGCGACGCAGCTCCAGCAATGCGCTGCTTTTACGGCACAGATGTGTGATGCCTCTGTGCTGTTTTTGCCACACGGTGCGCCGCATTGTAAATGCGGCACACCATGGGTGGCGGAGCTGCGGCGCACAATAACTGGCGCATCCCTGGGGATGCGCCAGTTATTGTAAATCTGCCCCTATACATTTAGCCAACGAGAGAGCACTTACTGATTAGACAGTAGAAAGTACTCCAGTTGAGTAGAGGTATTGCACAAAAAGGTGGCATCTTCGTGGACAAACAAGCAGGGCGGGATTCATTCTGCCCCCTGTTAGACTCGTTTTTTGTGCCATTCTGCCCTCTGTTAGACTCGTTTTTCCCTTGTTTTTCTGCCCTTTGCCACCACAGCACCACTCAGCACCACCACAGCATCACTCAGCACCACCACAGCATCACTCAGCACCACCACATCACCACTCAGCACCACCACAGAAGCACTCAGCACCACCACAGCACCACTCAGCACCAACACAGCATCACTCAGCACCACCACAGCATCACTCAGCACCACCACATTATCACTCAGCACCACAACAGCACCACTCAGCACCACCACAGCATCACTCAGCACCACCACAGCATCACTCAGAACCACCACATTATCACTCAGCACCACCACAGCACCACTCAGCACCACCACAGCATCACTCAGCACCACCACAGCATCACTCAGCACCTCCACAGCACCACTCAGCACCACCCCAGCACCACTCAGCACCATCCTAGTATCACTCAGCACCACCACAGCACCACTCAGCATTACCACTGCACCAGTCAACACCACCACAGCACCACTCAGCGCCACCCCAGCATCAATCTGCACAACCATTCAACAACAACTGGTTCAAATATGTTCTCTCAATGTTTCAAGCTTGATTACAAATGTCACCCAAAAATTTTAATATTTCACTTCTGTTCTTGGATTTTCGTCACAATAAAATACACTGAACATAATCTTCACAAAAGTTATTTACAAAAGTTTAAGCTATTGCCATTATAAATTAAAATCACTTTTATTTAAGTATTAATTATTTTAAAAAATTAAAAGCCATTGTAATTTGTAAAATCAATACATCTAAGTCACGTAAATACAAAACATGTTGCATTACAAATGCTATAGGTGTCACATTTGCAAAAGTTATAACTATTGGCATTGTAAATGACAACGCTATTAATTTAGCTATTTTCAAAACCAACACATAAATAAAAAAATTGTCATTTACAAGACCAATAGCTCAAACTTTCCTAATGCGAGACCTATTGCATGGCAAATGCTTGTTTTTATATCTGTCAGTGCTTCCTGTTGAGGTTAAATTTTCGTGACAGGCGCCTCATTGCCTACTTGTAACTATTCTCTGACCCTACTTCAAGGGTCAGAGCAGGGTCAGAGAATAGTTGCAAGTAGGCAACGAGGCGCCAGGAAGCACTTACAGGCTTACAGCAGCAGGTGCCCAAGCTGAAGTTAATTTCTTTGTAACCCTTTTGTAAAAGGTTACAAAAAATTAGCTTCAAATTTTGCACCTGCTGCTGTAACCCTCTAAGTGCTTGGCTGAAAATTCGTCCCCACTGATTCGCGGATTTTACCGCGATTTCGCGAGATTCGTGGATCGCGAAATCGCGGAAAATCTGGAAATTCCTCGAGTGGAACCAATTTTCAGCCCATGCTTAATTACAATGTGGCTGTGGACTGTGTAAGGGTGGAGGAGGCACTCTGAGGCTTATTTTGGGAAAACTGTGGCTTCCCATGCAATGCAGGTTATTTTGATGTTTTTCATTTGGTGCATGTGTCACCCTCATGATTTGTGGGTACACAGTAGGTTGTTCAATGTCGACTATGTCAGTGTACATGTCAGGGCTCATTGTGTGTGTGTTGGTTGTTTATGTGTGTGCAGCAGTGTTGTTTTTTGTGGTGTGTGGTGTGTGGGCCCCTGTCTTTTAGTGGGATAGGTGTGGGGTTGGCCTGAGGGTGGGCCAGCATGTCTCCTTATGTGTGGTATGCCTTGTGTGTTGGTGTGTGTATGTGGGTCAGTGAGCTGTGTGGCCTACAACAACAACACCACGATCAGATGGGGACCCAAGGGAATATTTAAAGACCAAGCTCTGGGAACATTCCCAACAGATACATAACAACAAAAGAGTGCCAGAGGGTCTATGGAAAAAGTGAGTTAAAAATGTGAGCAACCTTTCAACAAAAACTTTCTAACTGACTTCAAAAGATGGTAATCAATGAAACCCTAGCAGATAGTCAAAGATACCCATCAGTCACCACTCGAAACCGCCCTTCATCATTTGGGATTTATTTAAGACCATCTACCCAGATGTATTATTCCCAGAAGAAAGGAGACCAAGGTGGTAAATGGTCCCTTTAACTGAAATAACAAGTAGTATGGTACACCACTCCTCTGTGCTAGTGAGTGGTAGAGCGTGAAGTGACTAATGAGGTGCAGTGCAAAAAACTAAGTGAAAAAAGAAAAGAAAAAGTGTGTTAAAATTGGATGAGGGAGTAATGAACAAAATTTATTCGGATGATACTCGCTACACCAATATTAAAAATGTGTTAAGACAGTTTGAAAAGATTGGCTGTCTAGATATGGTACCAGGTCGACATGTTTCAGCAATTAATGGACAAGTTTGTCCTTGCTTTCTTCAGGACCCAACAACAAATATTGCGACTGCAATCATAAAAAGAAATGATAAGTGATGAATGGCAATAAGAAGCCAGATATAGGGACAAGTACAGAGATCACCTGCAGTTTCTAGGTGATGAGTCTTGTCTGTTCTTACTGGTAATGTATTTCATACAACTTGTAAGAAGTGACGACCTCACCCCACCTGGCAGTGGCTCAGGAGTAGAGTGAAGCACGGCTCTGTCCGTTGGTACTTCCAAGCCAGCATCTGAACCGACTGGGGAGTCGGTTCAGATGCCGGCTTGGAAGTACCGAGAAACTGCAGGTGATCTCGGTACTTGTCCCTATATCTGGCTTCTTATTGCCATTTTTCACCTATCATTTCTTTTTATGATTGCAGTCGCAATATTTGTTGTTGGGTCCTGAAGAAAGCAAGGACAAACTTGTCCATTAATTGCTGAAACATGTCGACCTGGTACCATATCTAGACAGCCAATCTTTTCAAAATGTCTTAACAAATTTTTAATATTGGTGGAGCGAGTATCATCCGAACAAATTTTGTTCATTACTCCCTCATCCAATTTTAACACACTTTTTCTTTTCTTTTTTCACTTATTATGTTATGTTATGTTAAATCTGCTTGTATAGCGCATGGCTACCCCAGCAATGGGGCGTCCCAGCGCTGCGGACAGACCTAGATACCAGACAACACAACAGGGAGATTAAATGGAGGAAAACAGCCAAGTTTTAATTTGTTTGCGAAACAGAAAGTGGTTAGAAGTGGCCCAAACCGTAAGAGGGATCGAGTTCCACAGTTTCGGCGCCAGATACCTAAAAGCGCGACCGCCTGCTCTGCATCTATGGATCTTGGTCATGCGTGCCAAAGATAGATCAGCCGATCTGAGGGCACGCGTAGGGACATAGAAGGAGCAGAGTCCCTGCAGGGTTTTTGGACCAGTGCCATACAGGATTTTATGGGTGAGACATAGGCTCTTAAACTGGATACGTTGTTTAATCGGCAACCAGTGTAGCCGGTGAAGAATAGGCGAAATATGGCATCTTTTTGGCAGCCCAAACAGAATGCGAGCTGCAGCATTCTGAGCTCTCTGCAACCTATGTATCACTGCCTGATTAGAACCCAGCATCAAAACATTGCAGTAGTCTAGATGGGATAAGACTAAAGCCTGGATTATAATCTGACGGACACAAGGCTCAAAGAAGCCAAGAATAGGTCTCAGAGAGCGTAGGCGACCATAACAGTTGCCTGCCACTCTCTTAGCGTGGATTTCCATGGAGAGTGAATTGTCTAACATCACGCCCAGATTTTTGACAACCTCTTTGGGAGCGGGAGGACGGCCCGGAGTTGGCGGCCACCAGTGTTCATCCCATTTCTGAGTATCTTTCCCTACCAGAAGTATCTCCGTTTTAGCAGAGTTAAGCTGGAGATAGTTCTGTGCTAGCCAGTTTGATATGGCTAAGATATCTTCCTGGAACTTCGCTTGGTCAGACTTAGTTTTTTGCACTGCACCTGAGTCATTAGTCACTTCACTCTCTACCACTCACTAGCACAGAGGAGTGGTGTACCATACTACTTGTTATTTCAGTTAAAGGGACCATTTACCACCTTGGTCTCCTTTCTTCTGGGAATAATACATCTGGGTAGATGGTCTTAAATGAATCCCAAATGATGAAGGGCGGTTTCGAGTGGTGACTGATGGGTTTCTTTGACTATCTGCTAGGGTGTCATTGATTACCATCTTTTGAAGTCAGTTAGAAAGTTTTTTGTTGAAACGTTGCTCACATTGTAAACTCACTTTTTCCATAGACCCTCTGGCACTCTTGAGCTGTGTGGCCTAGCCATTCCTGCCTGCCTAGTTGATTATGGGCATGGTTTCCGTCGTCTGCTCTGCTCCGTTGCTTTGTCCGTGGTGTGGCTGTTTGTTGGCGGTGTGTGTGTGTTCTGGGTGAGTGGGGTCAGAATCGTTCAATTTATTTATATGTTGACTTACCTGCATACATCAGTTTCCCATACATTATTGACCCCCAACATGACCCTCCCCCTCCCCACGTCACAGCCCCGGCAGGTACTCCCCTTCCGACAGCGGTTGTTGTGTTTGCGTACCTGCGTCGTCGTCGGCGATGGTCCATGCCTTGCTGGTGGTGGAGCACTAAGAGTAGCGGAAATGCATGTATAGCTGGGTCCATGACGGCGGTCTCCTGTGGTGGGTATCTCTGCAATGTTTTGCCTCTCCACTGTGGTGAATCCGCCGTGTTCAGGCTGGTGGTTTCTCCGCAGTGATTTGCTGTGTCATTTCCGCCATCGTGATTTCGAGGACGGTCGGTGATGTCATTCCGTACGGCGGTGTCTCTGGATTGGTTACGTCCGCCGCGGGGTCGGGTGTATTTACGCGGCGGTGCATATTCTTCTGCGGCGTGCGGAAATTTGACAGTGCTTCCCATCCTAATATTGCAAAAACAACAAGTGATGGACTGAATGTGCAAACTCCCATCCTAATATGGCGGACGGACTAGCCGCGGCTGGCGGACTGTAAAAGGCATTTTCCGCATACTCCAGGCCGGCGGTCGACCTTCCGTCCGCCATCATAATCGACCCCTAAATTTGGTAAACCAATAAGAATTGTTAGAGTCAATCGCAGTAGTATTGTGACACAAGACGGACAAGTTTGGAATGTTAGACGTGTTTCCAAATGTAGAAATGTGTCTTCTTAAAATTTCTAAGGGGGAACATGTGTTACATCTTGTAGTTTTGTTTTGTATTTCTCTTTTATTCATGTTGCCCTTTTAATTTGAGTGTGTACATTTAATCTGTGGCACATGCAGTGCAGTTTTAGTGACATCATTTAGAATGTTCTTGAGGGATTCTTTGACTGGACCTCAGCTTGAACAGATGTATTGTGCTCTTTGGAATAAACTGGATTTTCTACTTTCAAGGATATTTGCATTTATTATTAGAATTTCACACTTACATTCCTAAGACATCCATTTACCTAACACTTCTCCCTCTTTCTGCTGTGGAAAATAAATCCCCTTTTTTTCCTCCTTCGTTTTAAGGGGGAGACCCTTCTCAAACCCCTGCTGTTTGTCACAGAAATAATCACACCACCAAAGTCAAATGCTAGTGTAGCTGCAAAACATTGTAAACAGTAACTCACCTGGCCTTCGAATATTTAACATCTGTATTCCCAGCTGTAGAGCAATGAGACCTGTGAGTATGATTTAAGGCAAGAGGGGGTAAGAAAGCTCAATCCGATTCAACTGTGAGCTCTCAGATGGTACCAGGAATTCCACGGGAGCCCGGCTCAGTTCAGCCCAGCAACACAGCTTCAAGCTCTCAGGCAGTCAGGGAGAGGGACAGCGGAAGCCCAGTGTACCATGCAGCCACTTCCACTGCTTACTGCAGCACTGCGACTCCATCCTCCAGCCGCCTGTCCGGGTTTCACAGTTCTGCACTCGGGAGCCACACCTCGCGATTGTGTCCGCGTCGCCTCACACCCTTGAAATGCACAGGACTAGTCCGGATGTGTCACAAAGAAGCCACAAAGAATCACAAGAGGAATCTGCACCTCATTCCAGGGAAGAGCATGCCACAGCCGGCATATCCTCTGCATTCTTGTCCTCCCTGGACGCTGCTTCACTTCCTTCCTGGGGAGTGACCAGCAATGGAGTGTGCTAGCCGCGACACATGTGGGTAGCATCGACCACACCAAGTATGAAGCAATTTGACAACTTTCAAAGATTTGGTAAATCTTCATAATTCCTATGGGTGCTTTCACCATTATCACATCCCTCACTTTCACATCCATATCTTCGGTATGTTTCATAGAGTCAAAATAGTACGTCCTCTTCACCTATGCTCCATCATACTTTTCCCTTGCAGACTTAACATCATCTGTAGCTATATAACCTTTATTCCATTACATTCACTGCTGGTTTTTCTCCTGCTAAAAAACTCAAAGGGAGTCTTGTCCATTGTTTGAGATAGAGAAGTAATATTCTGCAACTCTACACAGTGTTTCATTCTTCTAGTCCAAACTGTTAACTTTTGCCCCCAGAATACTTTCAAGGTCTTGTTGAAACTCTCAAGCATGCCATTGGTTTCTGGACGGTACAACGTACACTTCTTTTGTGAGTTATCACTTTCACTAAAAACCTTTCCCTCTCTTATAAACAGAATTGCACACCATTGTCAGATAACATCAATCTTGGTAAACCTTCTACCTGAACAACATTTCTAAAAAATTGAGTGGCACTCTTGGTATCTATGACTGCCATAAAGCTAATGGTAAGCCACCTCAATTAAAGATTTATGAATACTATCATATTACTCACCAATTTTCCCTCCCAGAAGTCCTAATGTCTATGGTAGTAATCTTTTCCCAGGGTTGCTCTGGTAATTAGCAAAAACACATGGGAGGAGTTAGAGTGTTCAGTATTTTGTCACTCCTGCAACACTCCCAGCTTTCTCTAAACAATTCAATTTTTTGAACTGTGACTCAATGGTTGGCAAGTACACGTCAGTTCTCAAATGCTTCTTAATCTTCACTACTCCAAAAATAAATCACCTGCACTAACTTGATCAAACACTGTTGCAGAGACACCTGGGGAATCAACCTGGTACACTTAACAAACAGATAGTCCTTCGGAACAAGCACATGACAAAAAGTGTTGATGTTCTCTGTAGTCCTCTAACTATTAATAAGCCTTTTCTGTTATCATTCCCAATATTTCCACAAGAATCTCAGTAGCAATATACACACTATTCCTTCTCAACTCCTCCACAATGCTCATAGACAAGCGGGACAAACAGTCTGCAGTATTATTCCTTAGTCCAAGGATGTATTCAATAGGCAAGGTCAATTCCTCCAGACACATGACCTATGTTTGTATCCTCGAGGTCACAAAATCTAATAATCCAGTCTTTCTCTCACAAAACTTTCAAACAGAGTTTTGTGATCAGCCCTGACCTTGAAGACTGTACCCTAGAGAAATGCATTAAACTTCTTCACTGACCTTTGTTATGCTAATGCCTCCTCTTCATTAACTGAATCTCTTAATGAACGAGACACAATATTCTTTTCTCGCTCATTGAAAACCTGTCTCAACATCACACCAACACCTTTGGCCCTTGGATCTGAAGTCATCATGTAGCCTCATTGTGGCTAAAATATCTAAAGTTCAAAAGCCTGCACCAAATAGTTTTGTTCAACTCAAATTCCCTTTTATACTGTTAATTCGCCATTTTACTTTAACAGCTGTCTCGTTGAATTCATTGCAATTGATATATTTTGCAACAAACCTCCCAAATTCCCTTATAGACTACTAAACTCTACTTTTTTTTAAAAAAAGTTGTCTTGTTGGGTTTATTTTCAATGTTAAATTTTGGAACAAAGCTCCCATATTACCCAACCATGCTTAAAATGGTTTAAGCTCTTCAGTTTCTTGATCACATCCACAATTGTTTTGTTGGGCTTGACACCTCCCTTAGTAATAGTGTGTCCTTTGTATGTATTCTTTTGCTTGCCAAACCTACACTTTTTTGCTCATAGCTTCAAACTCTTTAGATCTCTCTAAAACTAATTAAGCCCGCTTATTAAACTCTTTCCATGTTGTCCCTTAACACCACCACATCGTACTGGTAAAATCTCACTCGAAACAAATATTTCAGGAAAGACAGCATAACTCTCTGACAAGCCGATGCTACTGAAATCAGCTCAAATAATTTTCTCATAAATATAAAGGCACCAATAGGCATAATGAAATCAGTCAACTACTGTGAATTATTGTTTACCTTTATCTGGTTATACACTGAAGCCAAATCATGTTTGATAAACAAGTTGGCCCAAAGTATCGTTGTCAGTGTTTCTATGATGGAAGTAGGAATGTGTTAACAATAACCTCATTTTAGGTACCCACAGATCAATGCACAAACACATATCTCTGGATCCAGTGATGCAGTTTTCTCAACAGCTACATTGATCTCTAACCTGCATAGTTCTTCCAATCTATCCTTAAACTGATCTTGTACTACCTTACTAGCTTCTTAACCATGGCAGATATAGGAGTTACCAAACTCTCAGATTATTCTTATCAAAATAAGACTTCAATCATACTTATCTCTCTCCAAAAGCATCTGGGAACTTTTGCTCAACATTTTCACAACCATTTTTTGTCTGTTGTACTTGAATTTGACTACATGCATTGGGAAGCAGGAACACCCCTAATTCTCTCTGTTGTGGCCAACCCAATATTTCATTACTCTTAAGAGACACATAAACTTTGACAGTTGTCAACCTGTCTTCACCAGCAGGTCTCTGGCTTGCTTCTTTTCCTCAGAAGGACATTTTGTGGGGGAAATGTTTCACTCAAAGTGCCCCAACATGAAGTTGCTCTTATTACAGCATGAAGTAGCTGGCACACACTATCTTCAAAGAACAACATACCAGCCAGGATTGGACTGAAAGTAGGTAGGTTTAAAAAAAATGGCACCTAATCTACAGTCAGCATCCAACTGCCAATGGAACATTCCTCTTACTCAAATCACAAAACTCCGATATGGAACCACTGACTTCACACAAATGATACTGAGAATACTTCACAAGAAAGGGTTTCTTCCTCCGTAAAAAAACAAGGAAGACAAAGCTGGTGAAAACACTCAGGCTGGAATGAAACAAGGATGCCACAAACTTTCTGAGACTAAGGATTAAGAGGAGTTGTTCACTTAGGGGCATATTATCAAGGAGAGAGTTACAATTAACGGCAATAATGGCTTGATAATATGCCCTGGAGAATTCCAATAGAAGCCCATGTTCACACCAGAATATGGACTTCTATTGGAATTCTTAAGGCCATGTTATCAAGCCCATTATCGCCACTTTAGCGGCAGTTTTCTGCCTCTAAACCAGTGATAATTTTTAAAGCCGTCCTTGCCACTTGCATTAGCCAGAGGCTACAGTAGAGCCTTTTCCGTGAGCAGTAAGGACTCCCCCAGAAGTTGCAATCCCAGCAAATTAGAAGTAAAGAAAAAAAGATGGTCAGGGAATCCGAGTTAGAATTTCATCTTCCATTGGCTATAGTTAAGGAGGCGTTACAAGAAAAATCACGTTTTACCATAAAGGAAAACAGTAGAGCATTGAACCTTGAGAACAAAAAAGCACACTTGGTTGATGGAGAGAGCATAAGAAGTTTAGGAAACAAAGTCCTACATGCCCCAGCATCAAATGCTCATGGTAGCAGTGATGCTTTTGTGTATTGATCAAGGGTGAGCTGAAATTGCAATGTTTTTACAAAAGTACTTCAAAAGGAATGCAAATGTCACCACAAGACTAGTTCAATGAGTGAGTATATTTTGACCAGAGTTTATTGTAGCTGTGAGACATTTTCTGCTCAAAGACGTCTTCGATGTCAGAAAAGCATGCACAATCTTGCATCTGTAAAATCTTCCAAAAGATATGGAGCATAAAATTCATGTAAAGCAAAATTCGTAAATATCTCAAGATTTAGCAAGCATGAAAACTTTGTAAGGGCCTAATGTTAATCCTCAAACCTAGAACATCTCACACCCTGTTTACAAAACGATTTACCATTAATGCTGATTTAACTGATCACTGAATTATTTTAAATTGAGCAGCTCCATGAACCTGACTCACATTAACTCCCGCACAATGCACACACTGGCAACTCATGTTATAAGTTCTGCTCTGGATGTTGGGTTGACGCCAAGGCCTGTGGTATTGCATTTACTGACATAGTACCTCTAGAACAGTATCTTATTCTGAAAAGAAATCTATGGAGAAGTCTTTACTCTTGTAATATTATCGCTGAAATGCACATTTCTGTTGTAATTAGTCATGGTATGTTGTCCACCTAGCAGCAAACCACATACATTTTATTTCATATGTATTTAATAGCAGGAGTATCTTAACAAAATAAAATGTTAAGCAGCAGCAGCATAACAGTACATGCGTTGATCTCAGCTTCATTAGATATATAGCTAGAGAAGGAAGAAACAATGGATTATACGTGATGATGTAACATGACACTACATACTTTTCAAAGGTAGGTACATGTATCAAGTATTCAAAGTTGCAGATATTATGCACTTAGTGCATTTAAAGTACACACCAGCATGAGAGCATTATTGGAAAAGTCAATTATATCCCTGTTTGAATACCCATTGAACTCAATTACTTTTATGAATTTGTAGCAATATGCTATAGAATGATTGTGAAGATATTAAAATTGAAAATGTCAGTGATCTAGCTGTTCATTAGAAACTGTGGGAGACAGCAGTTGATTACTAGGGAAGTAACTGTCATAAGAATATTGCTCCATTTTTGCTTTTTAAATCAAAAAGGCTTACAGAGTCACAAGACGGTTGCCAACGCATTCTGGTTTGGAGTGTTGGCAGCCAATCAGAATTAAGCTTGTGCTCGGGAGGATTCGCGAATCCTCCTTGGTGCTCAGATATCGATATTATTATTTTTTTTTAATTCTCAGGAACTACTGAATGTATTTACACCATTTAAAGAAAGGGCGCTTTCTGAACCAAGAGCTACCTTTTTGCCAGATTTGGTGTAATTCTGTTCAGCAGTTCGGCCTTTAGCCTGTTCCAAAATTTTCTATGGAAATTAATATGGAGAAAAAGTATGTGTGAGTGGCTCTATGGGTGAGTTATTGGGTGTGTAAGGGGTGTATGTGGGAGTGACTGGTTGCTTGATTGGGTGTACATGTAAGAGAATAAGTGAGTAGGTGTGATAGTGGGTATATTGCACAGTCAGTGTCTGTGTGAGTGGCTGTATGGGTGAGACAGTGGGTGTGTAAGTGGTTGCATGGATATGTGCATGCATATGTAAGTGGCTGTAATAGGTGAGTAAATGGGTGTGTGAGAGGTTGTGTAGGTGAATAAATGTGTGAGTGAGTAGCTGCATGGGTGAGAGAGTAGTTTTATAAGTGGATATATGGGTGAGTGAGTGGCTGTATGATTAGGTAAGTGAGGGAGTGGGTGTGTGAGTGTTCTATGGATGAGTGGGCGGGGTGTAAGTGAGTGTGTGGGTGTATGTGAGGCTCTATGGGGTATGAGTGTGTGTGTGAGTGGGTTTACAGATAGTATCATCAGTGATGTCATTTGAGTTCTTATCAGTTACATCACCAGTGATGTCACTGACCATGTCATTAGTGATGTAATATGTGAGGTCTTAAGCAGTCCATTGCTGGGGCATACGTTATAGTTAGCTCAGGTAACTATAACTGCTGAATTTCTATCATTGTGTATGTGTGAAACCTGAGCCTAACTATAACATCCCTGTAACCTTTGGTTTGTCTGTGAATTTCTATGTTTACAAAAAAATGATATTTCCTAACCATAACACCTCTGAAATGTTTGTATGTTTAGTGAACTTCAAAGTTTTTTTTAAATCTATTTCCTAGCTTTTACATCCCTATAACACTTTTTTAAAATTCCATTCAATACTATTTACTTTAGCAGTACACCTTAAAAGAACAACAGATCAAAGTCTTAAACACATTACAGCAGTACAAAAGTATTACTTAAGAATAGACTCAATCGTTTGGGGGTAATCAATACAACAATTAGATAAAAAAACAGCCTGCCGCTATATGAATACAATAAAATTAAACTAAAAATGAACAAAATATTATCATCCATACACACAAAGTGAGCATTCTAAAATGGTGACACATTATATTAGCTTTAATGAGGAGATAGTGTTATAATTGTCACAAACATAATATACAGCTTGTTCCAAATATTTGTCAATAGTATTAGGAATGCATCAATCTTCATCATAATAGACTCCAAAAATGTCATTGTTGAGAAGAAATTTAACATTGTGCCAGCTCTATCTCTGCATCCCTCCCAGTAAATTGTGTTAAACTGTGTTTTCACCTTATTCATCACATTCTAAATATATATCTTGAAACAGAAAATGCTATAATTTAAGTGATATCAGATTGCAGAATCATATAGGTGTCCGTATGCTGAGTGGTTCCCAGCTTTCCGTTTATTGGGATTAGCAACTTTGGCCTTGCCCTACTATATATAGTCTGGGCAAAAGAAAAGGGCATGAACCACTTTTGCTACGGCTAGTCCACAGGACAAGAAATTCTGCTCTACTCTCCTATCAGAGCATGCCCATTTGTTGGTGAATATATAGTGTTAAAGGTCCAAATCTAAAATTCACATGAAGCTTTCCTAGCCAAGATGAGTTAAATTTCATTTAGAAACTGCTTGGTTTTGCAGTAATTCTTTAGCCTCAGAAAAGTTTTTTCATTGTGCCCGGCCTGGACTTGCCAAAATGTGTAGAACTCCTTTTAATGTCTATTTTAGTAATTAAAATACCATCCCACCGGGATCTTCCCAAAGCCTTACTTTCTCCATACTTCTCAGAGTGTCTCTAACATATTTTATCAAAGGAAGATCGGCTGCCCCTAGCATGCCAAAAATCTCTTCCAATACTTAGTGATAAGAAAGAAGCTAGGAGTTGCCCAGACTCTTCTGTAATACAATATTGGTCTAATCACAATCCCTTCGGAAATCGGCCTGAGCCCTGCCTCCAGCCTTAAGGGGGGATAGATGGCTACTGACCAGGAGATATTTATTACACACAAAGAAGGTCCCAGGGGTAAGTTTATAGACCCTACTGTTAAGCCCCCTGTATATAAGTGACACCAACCTAGAATTAACAGAGAGTCAAAAAACAAACAGACAATGTACCCAAATAAAGTTACACAGGAAATAGTTATTAAACTATGCGAGTTCCCATCAGTCCACCAACGAGACCGCCCTTCATCATCTGGGATCTCTGGTGCATAATTTCTGTCACATTAGAGGGTAAAAAACCTGTGCTGGCAGATGACTACACCAGGCACAGGAAAAACCACAGTGATATTTACAGATGTGAAACAGAAAGGCGTATCTAGAAGGGAACTAAGTAGCAGTGCGTGAAAAAAGAAGTGTGTTGTGAAAAGAAAGAGAAGAAGCTCTAAAATTAGGTAGTGGTCGGGAAAAACAATTTAATAACCACCCTCACACTCCTAAATCAATAAAAACAGTGCAATAGTGGTTTAACAAATAGCCACTAAAGATGAAAGGTCGACATGTTTCTGCAGACGTATGGAGTCTAGTGATCTCCTGCTGCTTCTTCGGGACCATTAGTGCTACTGCTAGAAAAAATAAATAACAAGAACCATATCACCTGAAAGTGTATGTATGAACATCTTCTCATCCTAAAGATAGGGGAGAAAATTATAATATAAGGGTACAAAGTCATGTATACATGTGAATTTTAACGTGCACGTTTAGTGCCATCATTATTAAATGCTAGACATAAGCTAATATTGCCCAGCACTCAGACTAACAGGCTCAGTCACAAATCACCAGTTCAGTAAATTTGTAGATAGGGTTCACTCACCCACTTGATGAGAAGGAACCACTCCACCTCACCTGGCACGAGCTCAGGTAAATGGATGCACCGCACTAGAAGAAGACAACAAATCAAAAGATGTATCCACATCTAAATGTATTCCTAAACTGACCGGTCTAAGCATGCTCCACACCAAGCATCACATTCCTACCAGTGCCATGGATTAGCACCTGGTCGATTAGCTATATATTATAAATGGATAGTTACAGGTCGGTAACAACGCTACAAAAAGTCACCACTGTTTCCAATACATGTCAGCGTGCGTCTGCACTTAACTTAAAAATGACGGAATACCAAACGAGCGATTTTTGATGTCCAAAAGGAGCACAACCCCTCTCACTCACACATGCTTGCCACCCGTCTTACCTCTCCGTCGGTGCACCGGTCGTCCCTCTAAGCTCTATCGTAGGGAGGAACTGACTCGGTGCACTGGCGAGGTAAATATACTTTTCTCGCTTCCGCATGCAATGCGCAACAATGTCCGACGCCCCCTGTGCGTGGTGACGTCATGCGCCTACTCGCCACTGGATGCGCTCTTCTTGATGGGAAATGTAGTTCCCGAGCTCTGTCTGTTCCGCAATACTGGCTCCCTGGTGCCTCTTGCCCAGTGTATCATCAAAGCACAGTAGCACAGACAGAGTGTGATAAAAGACCCCTCCTTTCTAATGGGAGGTAGCGAGAAAAGTATATTTACCTCGCCAGTGCACCGAGTCGGTTCCTCCCTACGATAGAGCTTAGAGGGACGACCGGTGCACCGACGGAGAGGTAAGATGGGTGGCAAGCATGTGTGAGTGAGAGGGGTTGTGCTCCTTTTGGACATCAAAAATCGCTCGTTTGGTATTCCGTCATTTTTAAGTTAAGTGCAGACGCACGCTGACATGTATTGGAAACAGTGGTGACTTTTTGTAGCGTCGTTACCGACCTGTAACTATCCATTTATAAGATATATAGCTAATCGACCAGGTGCTAATCCATGGCACTGGTAGGAATGTGATGCTTGGTGTGGAGCATGCTTAGACCGGTCAGTTTAGGAATACATTTAGATGTGGATACATCTTTTGATTTGTTGTCTTCTTCTAGTGCGGTGCATCCATTTACCTGAGCTCGTGCCAGGTGAGGTGGATTGGTTCCTTCTCATCAAGTGGGTGAGTGAACCCTATCTACAAATTTACTGAACTGGTGATTTGTGACTGAGCCTGTTAGTCTGAGTGCTGGGCAATATTAGCTTATGTCTAGCATTTAATAATGATGGCACTAAACGTGCACGTTAAAATTCACATGTATACATGACTTTGTACCCTTATATTATAATTTTCTCCCCTATCTTTAGGATGAGAAGATGTTCATACATACACTTTCAGGTGATATGGTTCTTGTTATTTATTTTTTCTAGCAGTAGCACTAATGGTCCCGAAGAAGCAGCAGGAGATCACTAGACTCCATACGTCTGCAGAAACATGTCGACCTTTCATCTTTAGTGGCTATTTGTTAAACCACTATTGCACTGTTTTTATTGATTTAGGAGTGTGAGGGTGGTTATTAAATTGTTTTTCCCGACCACTACCTAATTTTAGAGCTTCTTCTCTTTCTTTTCACAACACACTTCTTTTTTCACGCACTGCTACTTAGTTCCCTTCTAGATACGCCTTTCTGTTTCACATCTGTAAATATCACTGTGGTTTTTCCTGTGCCTGGTGTAGTCATCTGCCAGCACAGGTTTTTTACCCTCTAATGTGACAGAAATTATGCACCAGAGATCCCAGATGATGAAGGGCGGTCTCGTTGGTGGACTGATGGGAACTCGCATAGTTTAATAACTATTTCCTGTGTAACTTTATTTGGGTACATTGTCTGTTTGTTTTTTGACTCTCTGTTAATTCTAGGTTGGTGTTACTGACCAGGAGACCCAATAACTGCCTCAAAAAATGATACCATGTGATTTCTAAGGTACTGGCCGCCTTATGATCCCAAAGCTCCACACCATACAGAGTGTGAGTAGATTTGTATTTCCAGAGAGACAGGTTTATAAAATTATATCTGGTGAACCTTCAACCGCCCACTAAAGTTTTGCTCCAGTTTAAGTCTCCCATTGGCAATATAACCTAACCAGTCCATCTGCTTATTAAGGGTAATCTCAAGATACTCAAAGATTTGTACCCTTTCCAACTGAGTACCATTGAAGGTGAGATTGGGTCACGTTGAGCGACTCAGATTAAATATCATATCATTTCTTTTTCTCATTGATTTCCTAACTTTCCTGAGTGCAGAAATCACTGAATATGTCCAGGATCCTCTGGATGACAATGGGCAACTTAGATAAGAAAAATGGGTTATTCACAAACATTAGGGCGGGGGCTTTTGTATTAGATAATCTAGAAGCATCATTAACACACATGTTCAAGAGGTCAACCAAATCGTTAACATACAATGAAAAATGTGTGGGGGTGAGAACACAGCCCTGTCTTATGCCTCTGTTAACTGGGAGTATTCCGAATATATGGCATTACAATGTCATCATTTACATTGCGGGTATTACAATGCAAGTCGTTACAACTTGCGCTAGAGGCGCTGGGTTTAGGAATATAATGATTTACTATTCCAACTCCAGTGTGTCTAACAGTAGGGAGGGTGTTGGAATAGTAAAACATACTATTCCTTAGTTTAGAGCGCCATTGAACGCAAGTCACTGTAACGTATTGCGTTGTAATGACGAGCAATGTAAATGTATTGCGGTATAACGACAACGCTGTAAAGGAAGTTCCCCGAGTATTCTGTCACTTGTGCACAGGTCCATTGTGGGTGGTTAGGAGTAACCAGCCACAATGGTCCTGTGCACTGTTCTATACATGAGTCTTTTGATAGCTATACAAAGGTAGGTTTGGACTCCCAGGTCATATTACACTTGCCACAAAACATTTCTAGGGACCAAGTCAAAGGCAGACCTCAAATCTATGAACACCATATATATTCTGCCACCCTCAAGGACAATAGTTTTCCAATATAATAGCTTTAGGCTGAACACTTGATCAATGGTGGATGTACAATTACAAAAACCTGCTTGCAAGGGACATAGAATAGCTTTAGACTCCATCCACTCATTCAATCTTTCCAGTACAACTCTACTAAACAACTTTTGCATTGTAATGAGGCAAACGTGTCTGTAGTTGGTTGGCAGCAGAGGGGAGCACTTTTTATGAATCGGGATTATTTTGCCCCCCCCTAAGATACAGGAATAGACATTTCTTCCATAATTTAATTAAACAATAGCGCAATATATGGACCCCAAATGTCAGTCTCGGCCAAATACAGGTCACAGAGTATCTTGTCAATACCTGGTGCTTTGTGAGGAACAATCTTCTTGATGGTCGATATCACCTCATATAATGTAATGACACTTCCCCTTTGCCTGCCACGGGAAGGGCTCCGTGTCTGTACCAATGGAGAACTGTATCCCATCATTCTGGGAGTATAAGCTTTAAAAATGCATGTTCCACGCATCTACAGCAATGTTGTTTTCAATGGTAATATCGCCTTCCTTATTCCCTGTGACTACTATGTTAATTAAAGCCTTCACTTAATTGATTATGACTCTCCCTGATCCTTGCTTTAAAATACTTCCTAGACCATAAGGGATTCCAGGTTACTCAAGTCTCCTAGACTCCTCTCTACCAATTTTCAAATGGACTCGATTGATTACTATGAGAGAGCTATTACACTCTATTTAATTCTGTACCTATCTGTTAATTGGTGCCTGCCATCAAGGTAATTTAGTCAGGTGACTGTCTTCCTGCTAACGGGGAGATGCATGTCACTGTCAGTGCACCTCCTGAGAGCTTCCCTGCCTCTGCTCCTGCATCTGTAATACGGTGTGGATGCAGAGGTGAAGGATTCCCTCATTTGCATGGGGCCATGCCCCCAAGCAAATGTGAGAATGCCCTCTGGAAAAAAAGCTACTGCTGTGTGTGTGCCAACGCTTTCAGTATTATAGAAGGGGACGCCCAAGCGTCTGCAGCACCTTGTGTAAAAACAAAGTGCCCCGGGGACGTACAAAGTGAGTGCAAATGCCTGTTGCGCCCCTGGGGCACTACTATATTACTGATCCTGGTTTTACTGATGGCCTTGTTGTGGGTAGTCGCCTGCATAAGATGCAAGTAGTAATAAGGGGAGTCCACTGAGGACAATCTAGGCAGTGATCCAGTGTGTGTGGGTAAACTGCTGATCAAATAAAGACACACTCACCCAGGTTCAAGAAGAGAGATATTAAAGGGGGGGCCTGTCCAGCCTTATCTGGCTGTGGACAGGTGCAGATGGGCCAGCTCTTTTCTCAGGCTTTGCCTGCATGCGTGCCATGCAGCGGTATTGCCACACACTTATATGCATGATTCAGAGTCTCCAGGAGGCAGCAGGGGATGATGGGGATTATAGCTCCACAGGGGTGGTCTGCTGACACATGACTGTAATCCAGTGCAATCCTGGCTTTGAGCACAACAAAAAAAATAGTGTCCCAATCTCAGCGAGTTGCGGCACAATTTTATGCATGATTCTGGCCATAGGAAAGGCTGTAGCACACTTTTATGCTGGATCCTGGCCTAGCAGAGGTTGAGGGGGTGTGGCTCACTGGTTAGAGGCGGCAGACCCGGAAGCAGAGGACGGCCCGGGACTAGGGTTCAATTCCCGACGCGGCAGGGTTGTGAAAAAGGTCAGCGGACTCGATAAGTCTCGCCTCGGTGCCTACTCTAACCAGGGATCACACTCGGCAACTCTGGGCATTAGCTTGCCTCATCTCCACAATGGCCCCCCACAAACGCCGGGGATGCCTGGTTTCACCTTGGAGATACCCAGGAGGGAACATCTCACAGGGAAAGCCATGACGGGTTCCCCAGCGCTCTATAGCGCCAGGATGCCTCCGGGTAGCAGTGCGCTTTACAAGACACACACACACATAGCCCCCCAGCGGCAGTCTGCATCACACAGCTCTCCCCGTGTGAAATCTCGGTATTATACAAAACGATCAGTCTCCCAATTTTAGTGGGGCTAAGGCACACTTTTATGCACAATTCTGTGCTCCAGGAGGCAGCAGGGGATGATTGTTCTTGCTTGCTGAAAGCAGAGTGTTTGGGAGCATGGTGGAAGCGGTGCTCCTGTCAAGCCATAGCAAACTGCAGTGCCCCAGGGGTGGGCACCCCGGGACATTGGTGAAGCCATCCATAACTTATAACTATAACTACGTACTGGCGACCACAAGTAGGTAAGACAATAAAAACAGTGTTTACAGTGATGTTATAGAAATTCAGCAGTCATAGTTAGCAGAGTTAACTATACATTGCGCTACACAATGCACTTCTCATGACTACACATATTGTATTACTCATGACATGGTCAGTGACATCACTCATGACATCACTTATAACATCTCAAATGACATCACTAATGACAACATCCGCTGAGTGTGGGTATTGTCTAAACATTGGAGTGTTAAACATATCTATCAAGGCAGTATACTTTGTGTACTACTAATGAGTGAAACTATTTCTAACATATATTATGTCAATGGCTGGGTAACTAGGTGTATCTGTGTCTGAGTGGATGTCTGAGTGCCTGTATGGGTGTGTGAGGGCTGTACCGGTATAAAAGTATAAAAATAGGTATGTGATTATCTGTGTGGCCCTCCAGCTACTCACATACCTACTTTTATACCCGTACAACCCTCACACACCCATACAGGCACTCAGACACCCACTCACACAGAGATGCACCTAGTCACACAGCCACTCACATAATATATGTTAGAAATAGTTTCACTCATTAGTAGTACACAAGGTGTACTGCCTTGATAGATGTTTAACACTCAAACTTTAGAAAACACCCACACTCGGTGGATGTTGTTGTCATCAGTGATGTAATTTGAGATGTCATGAGTGATGTCATGAGTGATTTCACTGACCATGTCATGAGTGATGCAATATGTGAGGTAATTAGCAGTGCATTGCGGGGTGCAATTTACTTAGCCCAGTTGACTATGACTGCTGAATTGCTATACCATCACTGTAAACATATAACATATTATATTCACATTTCTAGAGAGAGAAGGAGAAATAAGAGAGACAGTAAGTGTTGATGATAAAAAGACAAAGTATACATTTGGAATTTCTCAAATACATTTGGATTTTTATGATGTAAATGGGAGATTTAGATTAGTCATACATTTATGAAGCAATGACTTTGAATGCAGGTCAGCAAGAAGCAGTTTGAAGGAAAGTCCTGCGTAGAGAGAAGACGCAGAACATCAACACTGTACAAAGAGGTTCAAGTATGACAACAAGTTTGTGCCTGAACTAGCATAAGTTTCCTGTAAGTGTGCAATAAGAGCTTCAATGAGGTAGTTAAGGAAAGAGCCGCTAATGACCTTAAGTTTTAAAATCATAGCTTATATAGAGCTCTAGTCCAATGTTGATGATAAAAGGAAGGTGTGTGACTAGTGAGGTTGAAAAAGGCCTTGTGATGATTTTTATCCAAATGGAGAGGTAATAAATGGAAGATTAACAAGTAGGTAGTGTAATATTTGATTTTGCTTAGGACTAGTAAAAAAAAAGTCTGTGCCTTAGATATGTAGAAGGTAACATCTGGGAACAACTGTGTCTATTTCCTGCTTGATACCTGAGACTTTAATGCACATGATGGGGCACAATTATTAATAGGGGTGCTTAGTTGTCAGGAAAATAAATTATCTATTGATTAGTGAGTTGGGTGAAGCAATAGTACACATGTACATCTTTGGATTACCAATTTTTGCTCATAAAATACAAAGTGAGAACTTATTCTTTTACTTTTATCAGCTACAATAGGCTCAGTTGCTATAGTGTTTCTTTAAGTTGGCTATCTCATCATCATAAGTTTTATCCTACCCTTAAAAAAGAATTTTGACTTTTTTGGACAGCTCATGCTAATCAACGTGATCAGATATAATTATATCAAAGTAATGATATATGTAAACAGTATTATAAGAAACAATGCAAATACCTCTGCTCATCATTAATATTCTCTTTCAATCGCAGCAATCGAGGGCAATCTGAGCCTTTCCACCAGGTATCACAATGGATTCTTCACCGATGGGAGGTTTCAATGCTGCAATGAAGTCAACAAAACTGCTATTGGTTGTATGACTTTGGAGAAATGTAATTCAAACCTATCTATTTAAGTGTTAGTTACTCTAAAGTTCTGTGTGCTAGTGCATGTATGCAGCAGAGAGGCCAGTTTATGAGTGGCTATATCCTAAAAAGAGGTACTTTTAGATCTGGTGTTAAAATACACAATTTAGTTTACTAATATTATATATGTAACATACTTTCTTAAAGTGGTTTTCTGGCAGCCCTTATCACCATTGGTCTGTCTTTGTGTCATTCACATTTTTTTCACCTCACTTAAGTATACCTTTCATGAGCAGCACATCCACAGTATTAAACATTGGGTTACTGATTGACTGGGGTCTGAGCCCTGGCCAAGAAGCAAGGACAATCCTAGTCAGGGTAAGGCACAAGCAAACTCTTGATTAATCAGTGCTCAATCCCCTGGTAGCCTTGCACAGAGCAGTCAGGCTTAACTTAAAGGCAATATGTAGAGAGTTTGTGCAACACTTCAATCAGTAAAACAGTGAAAACATCAACACAAAATCCCACACCAGATTAGAAAATAGAGCAAAATGTAATAAATATAACAAGACTAAAATGACAAAAATCCTATCTGTTGCACCAGAGTTATGCATCTTTACAGAATAAACTGTAAAATAGCACCTTGAAGGATAAAGGGCCAACCGGAGATACCTGGTTGTGCTGGACCGGGTCAAAGTCAAAAATTCAGGCTGACCGTGATAGAGTATGGATCAGATACAGTCCCAGAATAGTCCCACTGACATTTTACCTTCTAAAGAATTGTTCCAAAAGTTCTATTAATGTTGGGGAGGATCACCAGGAGCAAGGAGAGCCTTGCGGGCAGCAGTTGGTGTGGCAAAAAGAGCAGTCCTGGATGGGTCTGCTAGAGCTTCACATTGCGGTCCCCCACAGGCTGATGATGATTCTGTGCAAAGAGGGATGTAATGGCTAATGCTGATTTCCTATGCAAGCATTATGGTTCCAGTTCAAATGGGCCTTTTTGCAGTCCCATGGAGCCCAACAGCTTGCATTTTAGAGCTTGAGAGCGACACAGATGTCCCAGGACCTGAAAGGTACCACATGGGGGTCAGGAACTCACAGAAAATGGTTCTAAGAGTTGTTGGGAAGCCTGCTTTGCCACTGAGGCGCTTATCACTAGGCCAGAATACTAGCCATTTGCGTTACTCTGGGGTCCTGGGATTAAGATAGAGTACAGGTCCAGTTCTTCTTCCCAGTGCAAGATGGCAGCAGCCCAGCTTGGCAGTTCGGGCTGGACTGTTCCCATGAGGCACAGGGTCAGACTGATTTGCATATAGCCATGTCTGAACTGGGGTGGAAGAGTGGGCTAAAGAACGGCGACAGATTAAACCCAGATCTTTTGACTGGGTGTGAGTGTTTGATTGATTCAGATGCTCTGTCCATCACCACCCCCTTTTGTACCAGCATAGCAGGGCAGCAGTTTCTGTGGAGTAGCAGTCCAGCAGAGTGGCTGTCTTTGTAGCTGCACAGCAGTCCTTCTTCCTGGCAGAGTATCCACAGGTCCAGAAGTATACTAAAGAGTTGGTGTCTGAGGTCCCTCTTTTACACCCTGGTGCCCTGGTTCTGTAAAGTGGGGGAAACTTCAAGATAGTGACTTTGAATTGCAGGGACTTCTCTGTCGCCCCTGCCCTGGATCCAAGCTGGCTGAAGTGACAAACCTAGGGACGTTAGGCCCTTTGAGTGGAGACCAGACATAGTCTATTCCTGTGTAAGTAAGGTTCGGCCCAGATCTTCCCTCCTATCCTGCTAGTGATCCCCCATACAGCCACACCTACGTTCCCATTGTGGGTGGCTTTCTAGGAAGAATTCACAAAGCCCAACTTCCAACTATACCTAGTCATGTGACCAGAAACAAGCTGCAGGTACCAAATGGCTGAGGCAATAAAGTGCAAACTTTCTAAAGGTGTCATTTTCTGAATTGTAATTTAAAATCCAACTTCACCATCAGTTAGGATTTTAAACTAGGGTTCCAGAGATACCAAACATGGACCAGTTATCTCTACCCATTCAGAAAGTTACACATATAAAATATACTAGGGCACATCCAATGTTATCCATGGGAGAGATAGATATGCCTTGCAACAGTAAAAAACGAATTTAAGAGTTTTTCCTTACCAAGACATGTAAAACTTGAAGGTACATGTCCAGCATCTTAACGCCTTCGCTGCAGGGGTAATTCCCCTGCTGTGCTGGGGGGAGGGGGGGGCGCGCACAGCGCCCGCATGCTCATGACAAGCTCAACTCGTCACAGGTGCACCGGCTCCCGTGGAACGCTCAGCACAGCAGGGGAATTATCCCCGCACCTGAGCGTTCCACGGCTCATGATGAGCTGAGCTCGTCATGAGCACCAGAGCACCATGCCTCATGACGACCTCAGCTCGTCATGAGCATGGAAAAGGTTGAATACACTGCACCCTGCCCTTAGAACTGTCCACAGCCCACCCTAGGGGTGACATATGTACTGGCAAAAGGTTTTTTTTGCCAGGTCAAAATAAACTGCACCCACAGGCTCTGTGATAACAGGCCTGAGCCAGGTTTAAAGTGCTATTTAAGTTTGTGGCACAATCAGTGATACAGGCCCACAAGTAGAGTTTAATTTACAGGGTCTGAGCACATGTAATCACTTTACCAGGGACTTCTGAGTAAATTAAAAATGCTAATAGGATATAAGCCAATTCTTTCATGTTTTAGGGAGAGAGCACAAGCACTTTAGCGCTGGTTAGCAGTGGTAAAGCGCACAGAGTCCTAAAGCTAGGAAAAAGGTGGAGGACGAAGACCAAAGGCTTGGGGATGACTGCATAAATGGCCAGGTCCAACACACACACAAAGTACATTTCTTCGGGGACTACTGAAACACTGTTTACTTTTAGAGACAAAAATACTTTTGGTTTTAGCCACTGTTTCTTTTATTTTTTAAGACTGTTGAAGGCCAGGCAGCTTCCTCACTAATACAATTATGCAAAAACCATGACATAACAAAACAATCATTCAAAAATGCCAAACTGCCGGTTGCCAACACCATAACTATTGGCTTTGTCAGTACTTTGTTTTGAGATTTGCTCTCCATTACATGATGAGCTTGCAGCACATTCTGAGGGACAGTTTGGCACAGATTTTATACAAATGTCCTACTGAATGTGCTTATGCACAGTGACTCATCCTCTTATGTTTTACTGTGCCTTCCTTTTTTAATGTAGAAAATGGAAGTAAAAATAGGTAAACATGTTAATGCTTTATTCTAAATGTAAGAATTTGACATTACGAGCCAGAGTAAATGCATTGCACTATTCACTGAGATATCTTGCAAATGTGTGCAATTTTGTGCCAGTATTTGTACTGGCCTCCGCAAAAAACGATTCAATTTATTTATTGTTGAGAGAAAGTTATTTCCACCGAATAGAAAATTACTTTTGACACAATTCAGTTCTGAAAGCACAACATTTGTTTGGCCTTCCCATTTTGAGTTCTCTTGCCAGCCCGCATCCTGGTTTCCTCCCCAAACCTCACTCTTCCCATTGGAGTATCTTTCTTTGGTGGCCTTGGTCTACTATTTCCCCTAATTCTTTCAGTAGTTCTGGGAGCAGCACCCAACGTCTATAGGTGGCGATGGGCATCATGTTCATTTATGTGGGCTGCCTTCCTGAAATGAAATTAGGATTGACTTTGTGACCTGTCTCTGTGGTAAATCCCACCCCAAATTGAATTTCACTTGCCCCTCCTCATTATAATGAGTATATTGGTTTTTCCACAGCGATTATGTGTATGTTTCTTTTATCATTCAGCCAGTGGTCCTCATACTCTCTCCATATGTTTTTTGCATTTATTTTTATTTCTACTTTAGCAGGCTGCCCAATCTCCGTGTGCGTGATTTCTTTTCTTTTGACACCACTTCTATTTGCTGCTTTTTTGTGGGCAAGGAAAAAAAGAAGAAGGTACATTTCGGAAAGGCCTTCCTGCTCAAATGTTGTTAATGAAACAATCTTCACATGCTGCATGCGTTAATTTGTTTAACCGTTGGTGTAAAATGTATGGGTCACCATTGGGATATTGGGTAGATACCAGTGCATTGCATTTAAATGCATAACATATGTTAAATACAGATAGGCAGCTATGCTGATAAGAACAGATTGTCATACAGCAATCAACTAGACAGGGTGGAAAGTATAAGAAATAATACTTATTCAAAGACTGGTGTAACCATAGAATATGCCACTGATACTTGTGAGAGCAATGATGGTGTTACTCTAAAGAATATCAACCACAATATCCTAATACAATATACTGGAACACTCCAACAATTTCTTTAACTACACCGTTTGAGGACAAATAACCAGAAAGGTTTGTCCAGAATTCCAAGGTCATGTGATATATTTTCTTCATCTTTATTGTAGTATCTCGCTTCCAACCAAATACATGATCATCAGCTGACACGTGCTTCTTCCCCGATGGGACTTTTTCAAGTCTATGTGTAGTAAACAAGTACGAAAACAGCATAAGAGACCAACCTGACATTTGAAATCTGCTCATTTCATACAGGAGTTATATGCATTATGTGCTGTTGATGGTACAAGCAGAATTTACAAGTGAATCTGAGAGACTTCCATAGCAGACTTATAATACTCCTTACACATGCCAGGTATGGCGGCCCTATTAGAACAGTACTTGACAGGACAGTCTAAATGTAAACGAGAAAACGAAAAAAAATACCAACCTGTGCATATAGCCCATATCTGTGATACAGCACCCCCTGTTCTGGGGCAAAACAATTAACTGATACCACAAAGCATGCAACAGAGAGAAAAGGAAGTGTGACCCAAACAGAATATAATATCCTATAAAATACACTAAAGAGTAGAAAATGCACTTGTGACCTAATATTGTTATCGTTTGAAATGGTATATCGTTCACTAAATTCTAGAACGATTTGGTCCAAAATAATTTACCTGAGTTGTGCTCTGATACTATAATGGAAAGGTTTCTTTAGTTTGTAATCTTCGCTAAAAGACTCACTATGGGCCCGATGTAGGTGGCCGTTTCAGGCCATTTACCGACCGGCAACGGCCGATTTCGGCCGTTACCGACCGGTAAATGACCAATCGGTATGTAGGGGCCTAAATCCAAGGCCACATGTAGGTAAATCTACATTTACAGAATCGGTAAAATTACCGATTCGGTAAAATACCGAATCGGTAATGTTACCGATTCTGTAAATTCCATATGTAGGTGGGACTCTTCTGAGTCCCAAAGGCCTTAACGAATTGGTATTTTACCATGACATCCAACTTCGTGGTAAAATACCGATTCCGGTGTGCATGCACATGTGTGCATGCACACCTATGCCATGTGGCAGGCAGGCCTGCCCCTAGGGCTTGTATGCCTGCCACATGGCACCCAATCCTGTTTAGGGGGTCCCAGGGGGTGTCAAAGTGACACCCCCTGCACCCTTGTGAAATTCGGTATTTGCCTATTCGGTAAATACCGATTTGGTAAAGCCTATTGATTCCTATGGGCTTTGAAGCCCATAGGAATCAATAGGCTTTACCGATTCGGTATTTACCGAATAGGTAAATACCGACTTTTGCCGATTCGGTTAAAGGGAACATCTGGATTCCCTACATACCCATCCCTCACATTTACCGATTCTTCATTACCGAATCGGTAAAATTCGGTAATTTTCGGTAATGAAGAATCGGTAAATGTTACTTACCTACATCTGGCCCTTAGTGACTGCAAACTTTATTTCTTATTTATTTGTGAAATAAGGCACTATAGACACCAAAGTATGAGTATCTTCTAGGTGAGGTGTACTGAAAAAAGGGAGGGGGTCCTCTAAAAACTTCATGTCCAACTATTAATTTATTCATGGAGAAACAGATTAATAAGAGACCCACCTCCTCTATTGCGTATTCAACTGTTAGATTCGTTATCATCCGTTTGTCATCAGACATGTGCCGAATGTTGAAATTAAAGGCATTAGTGGTAATAATATCCCAGATAATAGTTGCAATTGATGTATAAGGCAAATATATGTTAGATGCATTTTAAATGCAGATGAAGGGATATGTGTTTAGCGATGTCATATAAATATTATCCTATGTTATCAAATAGTCCAGAGACCTTGATCTAAATTACATTTAATAAAATGGGAGAGGTTGGTGAAAACTGGGCAGATTTTCTGATAGAACATGAAAAAGTTTTAAGTAAAAGGAGACAGAGAAAAAAGTGATTGAAGTACTTATAAGTATACTGGCACAGTAACAAATATATAGCTTCGATTTAGTGTTCGAATGAGATAGAGATCTAGCTCCCTCATCAACAAAATAATAAAGTTATTAGATACAAGCTTTTCTTGACCTGTCCACAGTATCTTATCCTGTGACATCATGCACAACTAATCCGCTGAGACCTTCGGTCCCCTTTTGCAGCCATGTAATGTGGAGTTGGCTGTCACAACCACCGTTCCTCTGGAGCAGTACCCTCAAGAATCCCACCTTCCAGCAACACAGGCTCTGCATTTTTACAGAACAGAGTTTCAGAGTGGCTAGATGAGGGGAAGGAAATTAGGGAGGGTACTGCGGGAGGGAGATCTGGAACAAAGAAAGTAGACAATTCAGATCACTGCAACAGGAAACTGTTACATACACAAATATATCATATCAATGATACATGCAGCTAAGTTGTAGGAAGGTCAATACCTGAAAAAAGAGAAATGAAGACACCTGAGGAAGTGGAACCTTGAATCTTCCTTACTTGTCTCTGAAGGATTACATGAACTTTAATAGGTTATAGTGAGCACTTTAATAGTCAAGGTTTTGGCAGTAAACAATGTTCGTATGAGAGCGTTCTCAATATGTGCTTTGTGTTACTTCACACTAAAACATACCATAAATTAAATGTGTCTTTCAGTTATCCGAGGACAAGGCAAACAGCATTCAACCAATACATTGCCAGGGAGTCTATTGTTTGTTCTATTACAATACTGATAGAACACAAGGAGTCGCGATATTCTTTTAACACTCAATGTTAATCACCATATCCTTCCCTAATAGGCTATTGTTGCCACGAGCTACACTTCTCCTCAATAGGCTATTGTTACCACAAGATATACTGTTCCATTAGAGGTTATGGTTTCCACCATATATACTGTTCCATCAGCTCGGCAATAAAACAACAAGAGGAACGGTTCCTTCACTGATCCTTTTTAACCAAAGACCAGTGACAAAGAAGCAAGGACATCATCCTACCTTGTTCGACTCTGATTCAATTGCGTTGTCTTCTGCCGTCTCCTTCGCCCGGCGGAATTCCCCAAGACCGCAAGATTGTTACACGGAGATCTGCTTTGACGGCATCAGATGCTCCACACTCCGCAGAGCACGAGGGGCGTGGTTCTCTAAAGTGCCTTTTTCAAGGTTTCATGTTGCGCACACACAGGGCATGTGTGTGCGCAACATATGTACACAGATCAATTTCAGGGGTGCAACAGGGTGTTCTTTGGACACCCCTGCACCCTTGAAATCGCAATCTGAATTTGAGAATCGCTTATAGCGATTCGCAAATTGAGATTGTCTTCCCGTTCATTCCTATGGGCCTCTAGGCCCATAGGAATGTATGGGGAGGTATTCCTTAATGCGAGTCGCAATTAAGGAATTCTAAGAAATCACTATTTTTTATGCGATTTCTTCATGCATAGCATTTTGCTATTCCTTATTAGCGAATCCTTATTTTGTCGCTAACAAGGAATCGCAAAATGGATGCTTGATGCATCTGGCTGAATGTTTATTACCTTGCAGAATGTCACATGAGCTGGCACTGTAAGTCTGTAATAACATTCTCTGGGTATAGTGCAATAAAGATCGAATGCAGAGGTAGTGGTGGCTACTGCAAGGCATAAAAGGATGGCTCATGCATAAAAAGATGGATCGTGACATTAGTTGAGGGACTGAAACTGGTACATAAAAAGAAGCACTGCTAGTACCACTGGATATCATATAGGTTACACAAATTTGTAAAGGTAAATAGCACGACAGGCCGTGCATACAGGTACACATGAGCAAAACACCTATGAACATAGACACATAACACACAGATACACACAGAAGTTACACACAGAGGTACATATAAATCGTGTATAACTATATTCAGGTGCACACAGGAAACTCGGATTAAACTGGACACATTCATATGAACACATATGCAGATGCACAAGTAAGCACATAACACAGATAGTCAGGGGCAGTTAATTCAATAATGTGACAGACATGTGAATGTAATTATGTCTGTCCCCACAGACCTTACATGTGAGAATTATCCATCAGTTCTAGATGTGACGAACTCCCACACGAGTCCTCTGCAGGTCAGGCTGGACAACCCCCCGTAGCCTGTGCTTTAATGGCCGCAGTCTTACAGAAGCAGAAGAGGGAGCCAGAGAGCTGAATTGTGTGCACACCAGAACGCCATTGCCTCGAGGCGAGTGCACTGCTGCCGCAGAGGGAAGCGGAAAACCACCGCAGTGAGAAAGGGAAGGGAAAGGAAAGCAGGCTGCCGGTCGGGCGGCCGGCCCTCGGCTTCACACCTGTCACACCTGTCACTCGTCTCCATCTGCCGATTCAAACGGCTCACAGGCTGGTTGCTTGGCTGCTCCCTGCCCCCCCTCCCCTGTGGTGTGCAGTGCAGACCAGAGCGCGGAAGCAGGTGGCCGCCAGAACTCGCAGCCTTTGCAGCAGCGGCCGCGGGAAAAATTCGGGAACGGCCCGGTCGCGGCGGGAGCCCTCGGCAGGCAGCCGGCCGGGGCCACGAGAGCTCTTGGTCAGCTCAGGGCCAGTCTGGAAAGAGGAGAGGATTGCAGCAAGGTCCCCTACAGCGGCAGGAGCATTCCAGAAGCTGCGGGAACACTCAGCTGCAGGAACAGTAGCAGCGAGGGCTTCCCCTGAGGCGGTGGGAGTCGCAGGAGCCACTGAGATCAGCCTGTACATCTGTGTATCTGCCGACGCGGGAGACAAGAGGTAAGAGGTGGAGGCAAGCGTGGCAGCCGTTAGAGGTCGCCGCTAAGTAAGAGCCAGAGGGTGCGGTCTGAGGGGTTGGTAGACTAGGTCTCCAGCTTGCAGCCCCCCTCGTGTGCACCGCTTGCTAACCCCCTCCATCCCCCTCCACCCCTCCGTGCCCTCAAAACAAAAAACACAGCTCAACCCAGGGGCCCACATCAGCACTAGTACTGGTATTCCCTCCCCCCCAGCACAATCAGGCACAAACAAGCCTAGCCCCAGCAAACGGCGCAAAAAGAGATGACGCTGAGGAAGACTAAATCCTGCACGGAGGATGAGGGGGAAGTGAACCCTGAGAGTCTAGCACAAAGAAGGGTAACCAGAAGCATAAGCACCCAAAAATCCCAGGATCTGGTCTCTGGCAATTCCCTCCCCCAAGGCCTTATCACTCAATTCTTTCAGGCCTCAAACTGCCCCTCACCTTTGGATGAAAAGTCACAAGATCCCGCGACCAATGCCATACCGGGGATCCCAAAGATCCACCTGGACCCAAGGGACTCTTACTCCTGCGAGTCTGCTAACTTCGAATCACCTGGGAGCCTTGATGCTTGTTTTCAGCCTGAGGCCAGGACAAAGAGCCCGATTAGGGTCACTGCCGACATTCACGATAGGCCAAATCTGGGGGCAAACGTGGATTCAGATACTGGGAGGACAAGCGAGGCTGTCACATCCTCCTCCCCAAAGAGCACAGGCACAGGCAAGGGTCTGAATGCAATTGTGACACCTAGGGAAATACAGAGGCCAATCCCCCAAGGTACGGAGGTTCCAACAACTTCGTTCTTACTAAAATTGGAACAGACCATTGAACGAACACTTGAAACTACCCCTATTAATTTAGGAAGAGCTAAGGCCCCGAGAACTGCACAAACGGAGGGTTGGAGTCCGCTGAGTTTAACTCATCACCAAGACTTAACCGACCCAATTGATGAACCCACCTTTAAAGACCTTAACTTGTCAGCAATAAGAGAAGTCCAGGACACAATGGCCAGGGCACTGCTATGGCAGTCCGCAAAGATGGAACTCCAAATCGATCTTTTGCAGTCGATAGCCCAGCATTTGGTGTGCCAAGATGATAAGCTGGCAAAGCTGGAAGTCCAACTTAACGTCCAACAAGCTCATGCCGCCAGCACCAATTCCTGTGACGTCTTAATTGATAAATGGGCAAGTCTTCCTGAAGTCTTAAAAGAGATGCTTGCATTAGCCAAGGGTCAGGGCGAGACAACCACGCAAGAACAAGCCGCACAAAAGCCACCACCACAGACGATAGAGCATGCCGAAACAGCAACCCTTAGCACAACGGGCAATAGCGCCTCAAAGGTTCCCCTAGTAGGGCCCCGCATTAACTTTACTTTGGCTAATAAAGGGAATGGTGACCCCGAGGTCTCGGATCTCGAGACCGTTAGTGATGACCTGTCTGTTACTACCTCTCAGGTGGAGAGGGTCGAAGGAGCATTAGCAAGTGCCAAAGCCCCGTTATCAAGGAGAGCCAAAAAAAGACTCAAAAAACAACTTAAGAAGTCCAAAGCTAGAAGCAGAAACACACCCTCGGTGGTATCAACCCTGGGCGACACTGAAACTAAACGTATCCCTAAACCACTCTTCCCCATTTTCATACCCAAGCAGGTGTCTAAAATGGGCAAGTCATGTGACGCACCTCTTGTTCGCGGTGAGGCCCAAAGTCAACAAATCCCTCTCATGGAGGGTCAAACCAATGAGCCTCTCCAACAAAGGCCTTCACAGGTGGCCGTCGCCGCTCCATTAAGTGCCCCCAGCCCTTCTGGTTGGGTTCTGAAACATGAGTCTGTAACAAATCCCAAACTACAACAGGGCGCACAGCCAGTACAGTCTAGAGTGGTAGGTCTACAAACTGAGGGGCAGGGGAATCAGCAACCAGGAGTCGCACTCAAAAATTACCTAAATTTAGCATCAGACCAGGGGGAGTGGCAAGGATGTCCGAGTGTGGAAGGCCAATCAAGCATGGGGCCCAATGAGCAGCAGCCAGAACCCACTCACAAAAACCCTTTAAATTTCAGTTACCAGAGGCTAAAGCTCCAGGGAGAAGGGGTGAGTTTGTGGTCCATCACACAAAAAAACAAACAATCCACCTATGAGCTGCAGTTAACCCCAAGGTACACAGCAAAAGGCTCATTTGACATCTTGAACAGGTCCAACATTGTCCGCCTGTTTGGCCATATTGCCTCCCTGGCCCAAATCACCTCAGAAAATATTGAGTGGGTGATATTCAAGAGACTGGAGACAGACACTCATGACGATTCCACCATAATCGGACTTGCGAGTCAGCAAGTCCAACAGGCTGTCCTTAAGGAAGCAACACTGTTTGCTGAATGGGGCATTGAAGTTGTTGCACCAAGTACACTGAAATATCCACACGTCCTGTTGCCGCAACAGGACACCCCAGAACCGTCATCCATTCTTAAAGGCATAAGGCACACCCGCCCAGAAATAGGGGCGAAATCAGGGCGGGCAAAAACCCCGCTAAAAATCAAAATCCAGCAAAACGACGGGCAACGGAGCGTGCAGCGGCATTTCCAGACATCGGATCACCTGGAGGCCACATGGAGACAGTGTCCCTAACCTAATAAACAGCCATGTAAATAACGCCTGTTCAAATCCACTTAGGGGCCTAGTCCGCGAGTTATCCATTATCTCATGGAATATTGCGGGGATGAGCAACATCTTTAGGGACATAACTACACCTGAATACCTCGCACAGGGGGACATACTGTGTATTCAGGAAACCTGGGCAAGGGCAACGACCGCCATCGGTGGCTTTTACGAACATTTTAAACCAGCGACCAAAAGGACAATCTCTGGACGGCCGTCAGGGGGCCTCTCTATCTACGTAAGTCATGCGTGCAAAATTAACACAACTGAATTAAAGTTGGGGTCTCCTGATCTTCAAGCCATCCTAATCAGTGGGTTGTCATCGGGTCGAAAATCTCGCCCCCTTCTACTAATTAATTGTTATTTCAACCCAATTAAGTATCAATCCTCCCAGGCCATGGAATCACTTATTTCAATTTTGGAAGATCTTTTAATAAATTGGAAGGACCAAGACGTAATAATCGCGGGCGACTTCAATCACAGAGGCTTGGGTTTCATTTCGGAGACTCCATCAAGCAAGAAGTCAGTCCCACTGACTGAATTTCTCGCAAATTTTAAGCTGCACTCCACCCATAGAATACAAAAAAAGACCCAACCTGAATGGACCACCATTCCGACCTTTAGAAATGTCTCTACTATAGACTACATCTTTATCAATGAAGGGCTTGCCCGCAATCTTTGCAACTTCACAGTGGACGACAGAGAGGAAAGCGATCATAGGCCCCTCCGCGCCACATTCAATCTGGCGCGGGTACAAGCAGAATTACAAGCAGTTATTGGAACTACCACGGGGGAGGAACATCACAATGTGCTTAAAAGAATAAAATGGTCAACCAATCTCAGTCATAGCCTGCTAGACTATGTAGCTAGAAGGGAGGAAGAACCTAACCCAGTTCAAACTAAGAACATCATCCACCTCTGGGAAACTCTGACCTCCGACTTATTGGAACGTCTGGGCAATAACCATCATCCAAGAAGTCGCCAATTCCACTCTGATCCTCGCCGTGCAACATCGTGGTGCCTGTCACAGTGTAAGCGTGCTCTAAATAAGGCAATCAGGGCACAAAAGAAAGGCACTCATTTGTCAGGGAGATACTCCATTGCTGCTCTGCGAACAGACTATAAAAAGAAAGTCTGGGCCCACAAAAAACTGCAGACTGAACAGAATTGGTTGACTGTGTTCTCCTTAATTAAAGGTAATGACAATAGCAAGCTTTGGCGTTTCATTAACAGTCTGACCCCCAGAGGAGAGCAAAAGGAAAATAGTGTTGCAGGGAAAGTGTGGGAACAGTATGCCAAGGGGCTGTATACCTGCGAGTCAAATCAGGCCACTGCAGGAAGCCGTGCGTGGTCCAAGGTGGCGGCGGAAATTATCGAACCCGAAAGAGCTACGTCAGAAGGCGTAAACTCGACCTGCACCGGATCATTCACAGAAATGGAGGTACTAAAGTGCATCAAGGCCATAAGAACTGATGGCGCTCCAGGCCCAAATGGGATTCCGGCCCAGGTTCTGAAAACCGCCTCAGCCTTTTTTGCATCCAGACTCACCCCTTTATTTAACCATTCTTTTGCCACGGCAATGTTGCCATCCTCTTGGAAAGGTTCTATTCTATTCCCCATCCATAAAAAGGGGGACCACACGAACCCGGCCAATTATAGGCTTATAGCTCTCCTCGACATAGAAGCAAAGATATACGCCCGCCTTCTTCTCAGGGATCTGGAGGATTGGGTGGACAAGAATGGCATTCTTCCGCCCACACAGACCGGCTTTAGGGCCCATAGCTCCACTCTTGACAACATCTTAGCCCTTTCCTACCTCGCGAAGAAGGCCAATACGAGGAACAAACCGCCCCTGTTCTGCTGTTTCATAGACTACTCCACAGCCTTTGACCGAGTGAACAGGGGCCGGCTCTGGGCAAAACTTGACTCGTGGGGGCTACCACAGGCTCTGCTAAAAGCTATAAAAGCGCTCTATGAGGGCTCCTGGGTCAAGGTGAAGCTAAGCCCTACAATAACAACCGAAAGAATTGAAACCAACTCCGGCCTCAAGCAGGGGTGCGTCTTGGCCCCCATGCTTTTCAACTTGTATACTGCGGACATGGGGACAGCTCTGGTAAACGCGGCCCAAGCGAAAGCCTATAAGATGGTGCTACAGGCCCCTAGATACGCAAGGAACACTAGATTAAGGCTAGAAATAGGCCTTAAGCGACCTGAGCTGGTATTACTGGGGGACCTTTTAAAACTCTATATTAGAGTATTGAAAGCACCAGAACATTTGCTAAAGCACTCCCTAAAATCAATCTTTGATGAGGTGGGCTCCCCCTGGTACTCAAAGGTAGGACAAGCTATTGCAGCATTGAAAATCGAAAGAAGGAGTTTGCCCCTGCACGAAATTCCTTTCTCAGCCTGGGCCCAAGCAGTTAAGCGCCAAGTCCGGATCATCTCCTTTGGACTTGACCTTGCATCTCTTCGGCAAAATCTACTAACTCAGGCCCTGGACAAATCATATATTCCAGGTAAACCCCAACCTTACCTGCAAGATCCAGTATCCACCTGCGCGAGAAAGAAAATTTTGTACTTTCGACTTTTGGCCCTCAGGATCATGGACTTCAACCCCAAATGGGCCCGTACGGATGGCACCCTGGCCTGTCGTCTATGCAATTACCGCAGAGAATCCTGGCTACACTTGCTGTGCTGCTGCACAAAGCTGGCCAATGATCGCCATCGCTTGCTGCTTCCGATTTTACGGAATACGGACTATAGAACTTGCAGAGAGGCTTCGGACTGGTGCCTCTCAGTCTCCACGACCTGTTTGATAGCCAGAGTTGCGAAATTTATACACCAGGTAAAAATGGCACTCGACTCCCACTTAACGGCATTGTCTGCAAAGTAACTGGAAGCCCTCCGCCCCAGTTATCCAACCTGGGCTGGTTTAAAGACCCACGAAGAATCCATCTTTCGTCAACAGCTCTTGGTACATGAATTGACTCTACCGAACTTTCATGTGCCTCCCCTTATCAGTTGGGAAACACTGGTACAACCTATACATCACTCCTTTTAAAAGAACTCTGCTTTGGACAGCTAATCAGGACTAATATGTTAATGTTTAACCCAAAGTGACTTTCACTTTTATGTGTGGATGGGACTTGTGAGGGGGTGAGTCGGGACGTTCATAAAGCTTCTTTTTTTTTATCTTATACTGTAAAGATTTTAAGTAATCATGCAGTTTATTAATAAAATTGTCAAAAAAAAAAATGGCTGTCCCTAAGGCACTGAAATAGGCTTGTATGAAACCAGACAATCACTGGTGAATGAGCAACTATTGCCGGGTTCTAACTTCTTTGGCTGTTCAGGTGAAAGGATGTTGGAATTAGCAGGCAGCCCATCTTTTTGTTTAGGTATGCATATATGGGAAAACATAAGAAAAATAATAGATTTGTAGGCAACAACATCTGCAAACTAGTGAAATATTAAACAGCTCATCATTTTTGTTCTAGTTTTGTAACTTGCGATTGAAAGTTAACTGGTGGTTAGTGCCCTTTCAGCTGCAGTTCCAAGAAGCAATGAATACCCCCAATCTATAACAAAAGCATTTTTGTCGATTGAGTGTATTTGGAGTTAACTCCATTGCTCCCCACATATTGTCGCTAGGTAAGAGCTGGACAAGTATATTCTGTGGTCACAGATCAGTGTTTATTTCTGCCAGGTTTTGTGGCATAACGCTCTTGTCCTAACAAATCAACCTGTACAATGTTTTTTCGAGCCTCTTTGCACATGTCTGGAGGAGAAAATCCTAACTGTGAAGAAATGGGGTGTATTATGTGGTGTGGTTGTGCAACCTCACAGTGTATTACACTTACTTTCCCCCTTTAGGGCCCTTAAGTTTTGTCTTTCAAACCATCAGCTCGATCCTGGGTAGCTGTGGCACTGAGTAGCAAGCCTTACACAGAGCAACATGTGTCAAGCATTTAAACAGCACCAAAACAATTGAAGATGAAATCGACATGACACTCAATAAATCCAACACCAATTTATCAAATTATACTGTATTTTTATAAGAATTTAGACACCAAAACAAAAAAAGATCCACCGGAGGGTTTTGGAGAAATAGATTTTACCAGCAATAATAAATCAAAGCATTTTCAATCAACTGCGAAGAAGCTTTAGCAAATTAAACAAAATTGACACTTCGAAAATTTGTTAAGAGAAATCTGGGTAAGTGTTAACGAGGTCAGATATAAGTACTTAGGGTGACTAACTGCAGCAGGCAGCTAGTCAGAATGCCCAGCAAGATCCTCAAGAACAGTTACCTTCACAGAAAAAGCAGTTGTAATGTAGTTCCAGGCACTTAATCGTGTTGCAATGTATTCCTTTGGAGTGATCCTGATGCAAGGGATGAAGGATGCTGAAGATGCTCCAAGAATGCTGTAGATGCGACGTGGTCAATGGGGGACTTCCAGAAGACACTCCACATTCAACAAAGATGGGGCCATGGTCCTCATTGTAGGGTCGATGTCCCACAAGGTCCTCTTCGGTCTGGTTCAAGTCCAGTCACCACTGAACTACCAATCGCTAGATGCTGTGGTCAAAGCCAATCCTTCCGGGGTTGATAACTCACCTTCTGAGCATCCCAGCAGCTTTCGAACAACACTTCCAGGCTCAGCAAACTCAGGCGCAACACTATGTCTTGGGTCTGTGTCCCAGGTGCTGCATAGCGGTGGTAGTATCTGCTTGAACACTTTGGGATACCAACTTACCGCAACTGGCTTCTTCAGCTTTTGTGTCCTTGTGTTGTAAACAGGAGGCCAGACAGCTTGCCTTTGTAGTTTCTTGGCATTGCTGAGCTCTGGCAATGTCATCTTCTTGAGCAAGACGCAGTATGCACTCTCCCTTCCTTTACTAGCCACCAGTTGCAGCAGGTGCAGTCCTCGTCAGTGCACCCTCTGTTTGTAGGTCCTTCGGTACAGCAGGGAAGTCTACCTTTGGTCATTCTTGCAGCTGGTAGAGTTCTGTGGTCTTGGGTGCTATGGGTACATCCTTTATGCTCAGAAAAAGACATCATGGTAGAATGCTGATGGTAGCCAATAGCCTACCAGATTCTGTCCCGGCTTATGATAGTGACCACTTCTTGTGGAGTGTGACATTTGAATATCCCAGTATGCACCATTCTGCCCATTACCAAGATGGTGAGTCAGTGTGCAGACAGAATGTAGAGTTTAAAATATCGATTTGCTCAAATTTCGAGTCAGAAATATCATGGTTCAGAAATATCGACAGCAAGAATATCGTGGTCATAAATATCGAATTAAGGTGAGTAATATTGATTTAAAAAATGTCGAAATGTTTAATATGTTTTCAAATATATATATGATAAAATATCATTTTTTTTAATTGGTGTTATGTATTTTAGTATATGTTTTAAATGTATGTGATGTATGTTTTATTGTATAAGAATTTATTGTATTTTTAATATATGTTTTACAGTTTTAGTAGTTATTCATTTTTTTTTAATTTTTAATTTTTAGTTCCATAGCAGGTTGTGGGGTTAAGGGGAATAGGGTGGGAAGTAATTCAATTATATTAAAATAATTGATTGTTTTTTATGTATTAATATTTGTTTCAATGAGATGTTATAGTGTTCAAAGTATAAAGTTATATATTATTAAATAATTATTAATTTGTTGTTAATTAATAGTAATTATTTAAATTCAAATAATTATGGTTATTCTGTAATTAATTTTAGTTGTGTGTTTTGGTGCTTATAGATGTAAAGGGTGGAAAGTACTTTATTTTCAAATGATGAATTACTAATTAGTTGTTAATTAATTTTAATTAATTAATAGGTAATTAATCAGGATAATTTAGTAATTAATGTGGATATGTGTTTTGGTGTTTATAGGTGTAAAGATTGTGAAGTAATTTATTTTTAATTGATGAATACATAGTTGGTTGTCAATTAATTATAATTAATAAATGGTAATATTTATGGTAATTGTGTAAATAATTTTAGGTGTGTGTTCTGGGGTTTATAGGGGGAAAGGGCGTTAAGTCGTTTATTTATTTTTTATTAATAATTATTTGTTAATTTATATTATTTAATAAAAAAAATTGGCAATTCTGTAATTAATGTTAGGTGTGTGTTGTGGTATTTATAGGGGTAATGGATAAGAAGTCATTTGTGTTTAATTAAAATATATATAGTTGTTAATTAATGTTAGTTATTTGATATTTATTTTGGGTAATTGTTTTTTGGTGTTATTTTTACTTTTAAAGAGGTAAAGGGTGGTTAATAAATATATTTTACTTTATAATTAGTTGTTAATAGTAATAGTTGTTAATTTAAAACTAAATTTCAATTGTGTTTTATTATTTTATAGTTTAATTTAGGTGTGTTTTGTGGACATTATAGTGATAACACCTTCGCTGCTTCTGTCGGCCATTGGCGGTCGCGAGCACAACCTCCGTAGTGCTGCGCACGTCCATTGGCTGACGCCGCCTGCCCACTTAATTAAACAGTGGCACCGTGGCGAAATTCGCACTGCGGTTAAAGTGTGTGTAGTTAATTAATGATTATTTGTTTTTTAAATAATATTTTTTGAATTTATTATTAATTATGATAATTATGGAAGTAAATGTAATTTAAAATGTTGAAGTGTGTTGTTATTGGTGTGGTGTTATAGGGTAGGCAATAACATACGTACATTTATGTTTTAATTAATGTTTTTGCTTGTAAATATTTTCTAGTTTAAAATAAAAAAAAATCAAAAAATGTATTTATTTTCTAATTTTAGATGATATTTGTAGGTATTTGTTATATATAATTATTATTATAATATTTTTTTTATATATTTATTAATTTTTTAAATATTATTTATTTCATTTTATAATTTTCTTAATTTTTAATATATATATATTTTTTAACTGTGGGAGTGTGAATAGTAATTTTTGCCTCTCCGCTATCTAACACTTTCCCTACTGTTGCACTCATTGGAGTAGGAATAGTAATTGTTACCCCTCCACTATCCAACACTTTCCCTACTGTTGCAGTCACTGGAGTGGTAATAATACATTTTACCCCTCCACTTTCCACCACTTTCTCTACGGTTGTACTCACTGGAGTGGGAATAATCAATTTTACCCCATGGCTATCCAACACTTTCCCTATGGTTGCACTCATTGGAGTTAGAATAGTAATTTTTACCCCTCTGCTATCCAACGCTTTCCCTAATTTTTACCCCTCTGCTATCCAACACTTTCCTTACTGTTGCCCTTACTGGAGTTGGAATAGTAATTTTTACCCCTCCGCTATTCAACACTTTCCCTACTGTTGCACTCACTGGAGTGGGAATAGTTATTTTTACCCCTCCACTATCCAACACTTACCCTACTGTTGCACTGACTGTATTGTGAAATATAAATTTAAATATGTTTTAATAGTTTAATGTTTTATTTTATTATAGATTTTTGATTTTTCCTATTTTAAATCATTGATATATATTTTAATTTTTTATATAATTTTAAACTTTTAGCATAAATTAAAAAGAATAGTTTATTAATTGTTTTATAGGAAATATATATGTATAAATCATTATGTTTGTGTGTTTATCTTTTTTTATTAAGTTTATGTTTTATATTTTAATAAAATGTATATTACATTTATTTTAATTGGTTAAATTAACATTTAATATTTAATATATTATTATATAATATTTCATTTCATATTTACATAAAAGTCGATATTTTATACATCTATTTTTTTATATCAATATTTTTCAGCCAATGTTTTTGTACTTACCTGTTTAGGTAAAGGAGTTAATATTTTTGTTGTCTATATTTTTTACTCTATATTTTTTGCATCTATATTTATTACATCGATGTGTCAGTGAACAGAGAGACCCCTCTCTCGGTGGTCAGATATTCCTAGCCCACCACTGGGAGGGGCCTAACTCCGGGATTCATTCCCCCGGGAAACCTGTTTGGCAACTGGTATCCCTTCTTCACTCCCAGTGCCATCCTGTCCAATGGGGCAACCCTCCTCTCTAGTGTGAAACATCTGCCCTTCAAAGGCGGCTTCTCATTTAAATCCTGCCTTTTGGGGCTAACACCCAGTGGCTTCCATCAGGAGACAGGTAACACTTCCCGGGCCTGTAATCCCTCATTGATCTCCTTTGTGGGAATTGTTGGCATGTTTCTTCAGGATCAACGTGTGTCCATGAAGGCACAGGAGTTTTAAGGGCAACAAGGTGGCAACTTTGTAAAAGCTGCACACTGCAACCAGGTACATTAATTTAATTTTTACTTGAGATACAAGTCAGGCTTAATGTAATAAATTGTTTGATACCATCAAGTGCCCACTTTGGTCTCATTGTTCAGGAGTTAGCATAGCTGGGGGGTCAGCATCTTATACTGTACTCCCCAATTGGGTAATCAAGTATTTTCATAGTAAAAATGGTGGTTCAACTTGTTTTCTGTCACAGCATGTAAAATACATGTCCTTCCTGTATCATATGCTGCTCCCTGCCTTAGGACACACTAGACCTGCCAGAGGGGTGACATACACAGATGGAAATTGGAAGTATTGGATTTGCAATTGCTTTTAATGGCAATGCCAGGCTATCAGTGCACAACTTCTCTGCCAGTTTTCGGTGGCAGACTAGGGAATTTGTTTTACTTGTGTGACCTCCAGGGTGGCACAACCAGTGCTGCAAGTCCTGGGGTACCCCTTTAACGTACATGCCCTGGGTACATGGGTACCATATACTACAGACTTAATGGTAAGTTAGCCATTTCCATTTGGGTACAGCCAAATCAACATATACTTTAGGGTCAGGGCAATGCCACAGAGGCACGGTTTGCCAGCCTCTGTAACACTGTACGGGGCAAAAAACGTGGGGGTGATTATACAAAAACAGACATTTCATTATACTAAAACTTTATAGGCAATTTTGATTGCTGATAATTTCTTTTAGGTTTTGAGGTCAGGCTATCTTCCTGACCTTGCTAGTTTCTTACTTCATGACCTTTGAGCGGCATTCTTGCATTCTGTTCTGTCTAAATGAGTAAACTGTTAAAACGAAGAATGAAAGCTCAAACATGTCTTATAGATGGTAATAGTAGATTTATTCTTGTGGTCATCTTACATGTTCTCAGTTACAGGAAGATGTTCAGATCCATAGTAATGCCCCACCAGGAGCAGGCTCCTCTCTGCTCAGCCCTTCACACCAACTGATTCTCTCCTACATACAAACCAACCCAACATTCCATGTGACCTCATAACAGGGTGAGCAGAAAGGCAGAGAACCACAGTGGAGAGACCGCATTGGTAATAAGCACATTACAACATAAACCTCATTTCGTGGTAACAGAAAGTTGCTGTATTTTCACTTTGTTAGCTATTCTTTTCACTGCCACCAAACATGTAATGACTGTTGAATTAACTTTTCACTAATTCGCAGTTACAGATCATTATTTTGCTACAGGGTCTAAGTTCGACTTTTATTTCTAAATTAAGAATCACAAACACAGCTGAAAGTGTTGGGTGATTTTGTAGTGCAGCTCCTCATTAGCCAATCCTGTCGTTATGAACCATGCTACAATGTATTCTTTGTTCTGCTATCAGGAGAACCTAGGACACAGATAAACTGACTGTGATGAGAAAACAGGAAAGTACCTAAAAAGCATGCTCACAGCCCGTATGATGTGCAATACTCTCAAGAGTGACAAACAAGAGTCCTGTGAGTAATCATTTTTCATTTCAAAGGACAAATTCTTAATTCAATCCTTGAACAACAAGAATGTATTTACAAAATATACAGAAGTCAAATATTTATGCATCAATTACATTGAAATATCAAAAATGATGTGTGCAATAATGCATGCATCCTGTGATCAGAGAGTGATAAATTAATATATGACTCACAAAAGACAAATGATTGTTGCTTCAAACATTTACATTATTAACTGGGCAAAGATTGAAGTTGATGTTGTGGTCCATTTCCAATCAAGGCTATGGATCATCATGAGGATAATATCTAAAGCAAATAACATAAGAATGATAAAAAATGTCTTCCTTATACTTCACAAAAAGTCTCTTGATACAGTCCAAGCTCTGTGACTGGGTTATATTCTTTCTAATGGTGAAAATTCACAGAAACTCAAAGTTCCCAAAACTAAAAGAGGATTTTATTTATAAGGGAGGGGTGTTGTCATGCATATTGGAGATAGGCTTAGATAATTCAAAAGAACTCCCAAGTTACAAAAATGTGTGTTAAAATGGGTGTCATACACTGTTGAGAATTGAGGTAAATCACGTGCCACAAATCCTCCCTAACTTACATTTTGATAATTGTTTGAGCTGTTCAAAAGGCAGACTGACATGATAACCTAAATCTGGTAGAAATGCATCCAAGCTGTAAATTATGGATCTGTAAAACGGTTCGAAATTAATCATTGCATCATTAGGAATGACTGGCTAGTAGATAGAAAGGGTAATGCAACAAAAAAACACAGGGGTCTATTAGGAGGGCTGTTGGGAAACCATCCTGACTGCCATGGCAGCAGAAATCAACCGGTCGCTGGTGCTTCTGCAAATGCAGTGGTCCGATTAGGATCAACCACCAAAAATCCCCGACCGCGGTGGAACGATGCTGTGAAAGACCGCTGGTAGCCGGTGGAGGTGGTGAAAATCCAAACGCGGCGGTCAGATAAGCGGTGGGGGAAAAACAAAACCGCTGCGAGGCCAGAGGAGTGACAACATGTCAAATTAGGATTCCATTGAGGTGACAGCGGGATGATCTGCTGTTTCCTACCACCGCAATCGCAAACAATGATCAATGGGAGAGTCAGCAGAAGAGCTGTTGCATAGCCACCGCTGCGGACAGTCCGTGACAAATATGGCGTCGACAAAAAAAAACACACAAGGACACCAAGTGCACACATCAAAGTAACTCAGCCCCCAAAAACACCTAGCACACCCAATTGACACACCCCCATAGCAACTAAAAAAATGCAAATCTCAGGACAACCCACACAACACACCTGACAGCAAAACTCAATTTTTTGACACACCCACATAGCTGAGTATAAAACCAGCCCTTTCCCTGACCAGAATCCTTTGCACTACTCCAACCCTGAAGGAACTAAACCCTGCAGCACATTGGATAAGCAATACACCACACATCTCACCAGCACAACAACACACACACCACCTACACCACCCTCACAACTGCACCTCAAACCATTTGCACATCACACATCATGGCACAAAATAAAATGCCCAAATTCACTGAGAGTGAGTTGTCAGTCATGGCAGATGAGATAATCAGAGTAGAACCACAATTGTTTGGTACCCTGGCCCAGCAGACACCATTAGCGACCAGAGCGCAAATGTGGGCAAGGATAGTCAACAAGGTCAATGCAGTAGGGAACACCCCGCACAGCAATCAGGAAATCCAGAAGCAGTGGCATGACCTGAAGAGGACGGTAAAAGAGAAAAACAACAAGAACCATCAGCTGGCTCAGATGACTGGCGGTGGCCCTCCCATTCCACCAAGAACATTCACTGCATGGGAGGAGAAGGTGCGTGCCATACTGCATCCAGTGAGTCTCAAAGTAATAGCCAGGGGAGTGCAGGCTGGTAAGTACAAACAAATGTGTACCATTACACTACTAGGTACTGACTTGCACAAATACAAAGCTATACCTCCTAGTTCCAATTACATTCATCATCACCACAATACCCAACACAGGTCTCACAGATGTTACATACACTCCATCTGAATCACCCCAAAGAGAGCCAGCATTGTTCCCAGGGTTGAATGTGTATAGGCAGCCAGCACCACAACTCCCACCAGGTCCCCCTTGTTCCACAGCACAGCAAGATGGAGCACTACCCCCACCCAGAACCATGTGGCACACATTGCAGTGCTCACTTCAAACTAACAGGCAGGTAGCCATCTTCACAGGGAGGTGGGTTTGGGGGTGGGAGGCATGCACTACAATTCCCACCAGGCCCCCGGGCCTACCCATGAGCAGGATGTAGCACTACACCCCCCCAGCACGTGGCAGCCATTGTATTACAACAACCAAACTTACAGGTAGGTAGCCATCTTCACAATAAGGGGTGTTTGGGGGTGGGAAGCCAGCACCATAACTACCAACAGCTTCCCACATCCCATAGTTCAGCAAGGTGAAGCACCCACCCCACCCAACCAGAAGCACGTGTCAGCTATTACATTACCCTCATCAAACTAACAGGTAGGTAGCCATCTTAACAGGGCGGGGTATCTGTGGGTGGGAGGCCAGCACTACAACTCCCATCAGGTAATCCTGTCCTACCCCTGAGCAGGATGGTACACTCTCCCCCAGCTAGAAGTATGTGGCAGCCATTGTATTACAACAAGCAAACTTACAGGTAGGTAGCCATCTTCACAGGGAGGGGTGTCTGTGGGTGGGAGTCCAGCACTACAACTCCCAACAGGCCCCTATGTCCCACAGTTTAGCAACATGGAAAACTGCCCCCCAGGCAGAAGCATGTGGCAGCCATTGTATTACAACAAACACACTTACAGGTAGGTAGCCATCTTCACAGGGAGGGGTGTTTGGGGGTGGGAAGCCAGCAATACAACCCCGACCTGGCACCCCTGTACCACCCCTGAGCATGATGGAACACTCCTCCCCAGCTAGGAGCATGTGGCAGCCATTGTATTACAACAACCTCACTTACAGGTAGGTAGCCATCTTTACAGGAGGGCTGTTGGGGGTGGAAGGCCTGCACTACAACTCCCACAAGCCCCCTGTCCCACCCCTGAGCAGGATGGAGCCCTACACCCCCCCCCAGAAGCATGGGGCAGCCATTGTATTACAACAAACAAACTTGAATGTAGGTAGCCATCTTCACAGGGAGGGGTGTCTGTGGGTGGGAGGCCAGCACTACAACTCCCACCAGCCCCATGTCCCACAGATCAGCAACATGGAACACCCCCCCTCCCCCCAAGGCAGCAGCATGTGGCAGCCATTGTATTACAACAAACAGACTTATACGTAGATAGCCATCTTCACAAGGAGGGGTGTTTGGGGGTTGGAAGCCAGCACTACAACTCCAATCAGCCCCCCATGTCTCACAGTTCAGCAGGGTGGAGCACCCACCACACCCCACCCAGAAGCATGTGTCAGCCATTACATTACCCTCATCAAACTAACAAGTAGGTAGCCATCTTCACAGAGAGGGATGTCTGTGGGTGGAAGTCCACCACTACAACTCCCAACAGGCCCTCGTGTCCCACAGTTCAGCAACATGGAACACCACCCCCAGCGAGAAGCATGTGGCAGCAATTGTAGTACAACAAATAAACTTACAGGTAGGTAGCCATCTTCACAGGCAGGGGTGTTTGAAGTTGGGAAGCCAGCATCACAACTCCCAACAGGCCCTCGTGTACCCCACAGATCAGCCAAGTAGAGCACCCACCCCACCCCACCCAGAAGCATATTTCAGCCATTACCTCACCTTCATCAAACTAACAGGTAGGTAGCTATTTTAACAGGGAAGGGTGTTGGTGGGTGGGAGGCCAACAATACAACTCCCACCAGGTACCCCTGTCCTACCCCTGAGCAGGATGATACACTCCCCCACAGCTAGAAGCATGTGGCAGCCATTGTATTACAACAACCAAACTTACAGATAGGTAGCCATCTTCACATGGAGGGCTGTTTGGGGGTGGGAGGCCAGCACTACAACTCCACCAGGCCCCCATGTCCCACAGCCCAACAACATGGAACACTCCCCACCAGCCAGAAGCATGTGGCAACCATTGTATTACAACAAACAAACTTACAGGTAGGTAGCCATCTTCACAGGGATGGATGTTTGGGTATGGGAAGCCAGCACCACAACTCCAAACAGACCCCATGTCCCACAGTTCAGCAAGGTAGAGCACCCACCCCACCCCACCCCACCCAGAAGCATGTGTCAGCCATTACATCACCCTCATCACACTAACAAGTAGGTAGCCATCTTAACAGGGAGGGATGTCTGTGGGTGGGAGGCCAGCACTATAACCCCCATAAGGTAAACCTGGCCCACCCCTGAGCAGGATGATACACTCCCCCACAGCTAGAAGCATGTGGCAGCCATCGTATTACAGCAAATAAACTTACAGGTAGGTAGCAATCTTCACAGGGAGGGGTGTTTGTGGGTGGGAGTCGAGCACCACTAATCACTGGCCCTTTATTAGTCAGCTGTTGTGTAAGAAAAGCGGCAAGCGCTATACATTTACCCAATGAGGTAGCACTTACTGATTAGCCAGTAGAAAGTACTCCAGCTGAGTTGAGGAATTGTACAAAACGGTGGCATCTGATTGGATAAATATACAGGGCAGGATTCATTCTGGCCCAATGCTTGTCTGCCCTGAGACCCTGCATAGATTACAACGGGCGCAACAAGAAATCTCTGCGAGCACACAAAATTCCCTGTCCTCGCAGAGATTTCTTGCCGTTTGGAGGAATTTTGCATAGGGCAACTCCGCAAATTTGGCTCACCCCTAATTGTGTGCACAATCTTGTGCGATGAATCAGGTGTCGACTGTGTACTGTGGAGAACTGGCCATTGCCATTGACACAGCATGATGTGTCCATAGGTGCCGTTAACATGCTCAGCCATCCAAATCACGGTAATTGTCAGCAATGTATAGCAGCCATATCAGGGTATGGCCCCTGCGGTGTCACCGACAATGTCCACTGCACTCGCTGTAGTGATATACACATTGTGAAATGGTGGTTGCCATGCTCTGCCACCCAAATCACGGTCCTTTCCTGCAATATATAGCAGCCATATCACGGTAGTGACAGCCTGGCCCCTGTGGTGTGTTACCGCCAATGCCCCCCGCACTTGCGGTAGTGACATACACATTGTGAAATGGCGGGTGGCAAGCTCTGCCACCCAAATCACGGTCATTTCCTGCAATGTATAGCAGCCATATCACTGCAGCCACCGCCTGGCCCGTGCGGTGTGTCACTGCCAATGCCCATGCCCTTACAGCCACTGGGAACCGCAATCACGGAAGCCTAATATATTTTTGGAAATCGCAGTAGGCGTGCTCTGCCACCGTGGTACTGGTCATTGGATTCAATTGAAAGATGCACGACCACGGTAGCAACCGCCTGGTTCCTGCGGTGGGTCACCGCCAATGCCCATGCTCTTACAGCCAATAGGAAACACAATTGCGGAAACCTTATGCAAATCGCAGTAGGCATGCTCTGACACCGCGGGGCCAGTCATTGGATGCAATTGAAGGATGCACGATCGCGGTAGCGACCGCCTGACCCCTGCGGTGTGTCATCGTCAATGCCCATACCTTTACAACCAATGTAAACCGCAATAGAAGAAACCTAATGCATTTTTTTAAATCGCTGTAGGCGTGCTCCACCACCGCGGGGCCAGTCATTGGATGCATTTGAAAAAAGTGGACCTGGAACACCAATTGCAGCAGCTTAGAACCTCGGAAACTATCCTTGCGGGCTATATATGTGTGGGAGAGAGCCTCACATTTCCACTGCTTCCAGATACTGAGGCCTGACACTCCTCACCACCAACTGCTGCTGATCCTGTCTCCTCTCTCCAGACACTGCTGCCTGACACTCCTCACCACCCACTGCTGCTGCTTCTGACTCCTGGACCCAGTGATTGGGAGGACTGAGAACATCAGGGCCCGCCCCTTCACCACAGAGAAGCTGGAGGTCCTGATGAACGAAGTGCTCTCACAATATGGGAGGCTATATGGTGCTCCAGAAGTCATGGTAAGTGTTTCAGAGTGGAAGTGAAAGTGTGGGGAGTGCACACATGTAGGTGATCTGCTGCAGTATGTGCCTCAGAGTGTGACTTTGTGTGATACACTGCCTACCATGCTGACTCCAGGGAAAAAGGGGTTTGTAGCCTTCCACACTTCCCAGATGCATATCAGGATGGGAGGGACATGCATTGTTTCTGCTGCCATACAGTGACTCAGCAAGTTTGGTAAGCTATAGTCTGGACAGAAATGGCCTGTGCTAATGGATGTGTGGGTCTGTGAGGTTATTTACAAACTCATTGGTGACTTTACCAAGAGTTTCCGTCTAGAGAGTACTGATGGAAGTGTGACTGATTTAATATTACCAGCATGGATATTTCAGCATTAGGCACAAGAGTGAAATGCCAGAGGGTGACACTCTTGGTGGAAATTCACCTAGGACACGGCAGATGGTTGTACTGTTGAAACATCACCCTTCCATTTTCATCATTATGTGTACTGACTCGCATGTGCAGGCACTGTTTGCCCTCTCATACTGTCCCTGCATGTGACATTTCTGATGCCCCACGTTAAACCTCAATGTGAGCCATCCTGGCCTGCACAGTCACTGCCCAATTTGACAAGGACCCGTCACTGAATGGACAGAGTGACACACATGGGTTGTCTGCTTCCCTATCCATCATAGGGCTATCTCAGGCCAGTGTATTGCAAAAGACAGACCTTGTTAGAAGGGTGTGAGATTGTGAGATCATGTCCCTAAATGTGGCCTCCATTACACAGTGAGCCATTCAGAGGCAAGTAAATATAGGGGTTTGCAGTGTTGGACACAGAGTGTCTACCCCGCCACATCATTTCAAATGTAATGTATGTCTTGCTCACTCACAAACTGGATAGCAGATGTGGGCCTCCTTCACATTGCTTTCTGTGCTGGCATTCTGCATGTGCATGAGATGTCCAGGTACTGTGTCCATCCTCAAACCTGCATGCATTTTTGTATGATTATCACAGGCCTATGTACTACGTGTCATGCTGTATTGTCTCTGCTACACATGTCTGTGAAGTTGTGCTGAGTTGGTGCATGCTCCTGTACTGAGAGATAGTGGTACATGACCCAGTGTCACTGAAATTTCCTCCTCTTGTCTCCCATGCCTACAGCTCAAAGTCCACCAGCACAAGGCCATATAGAGGGCCATTGCACGCAAGGTGCAGGCTCTAGGTGTCTACAACCGACGGCACACACACTGTCACAAGAGGTGAAATGACATCTGCCTACTGATCAAAAATGTGGCAGAGATGATGCTGGGGCTGCCCCCTCGGACTGGCAGGTTGGCGCACAGGAGCATGATACCACTAATGGCACCCATCTTGGCAGTGACACAGCCATAGCTGGATGCACATTTGAAGGACCATAAGCAGCAAGCTGGGGGTGAGTATTCTGGGAAGGGTGAGTTTGGTTGTCAGTGACTGCATGTATTCCAAGCCTAAGCCAGTGCTGAGCTCTGTGATATTGCTAGTGGGATGCAGTGGCTTGTAAGTGGCTTCTGTGTTGGTTGCAGCTGTCATGCATTACCGCCACATGTACTTGTCATTGATGTAATGGCCCTTGATGTTGCATTCAGAGTTGTGACCTTATGACATTGGCATGGAAGTCAGGGACATCACATAGCAGTTAACAGCCGTGTGCCTCATCTGAGTGTGCTTTCATCAATGTGTGCAGTGCCACATCTCAAAATTGTGAGTTCTACACATCTGACACCAATGTACAACTGTAGTTGTGCCCCAAAGTACGACATGGTGGATGGCATGAGCTCTTGGCCATTGTGAACTGATGATTTGGAGTCTGTACCAGTGTTGTCCCCTTATGGTGACTCCATATGTGACTGTGACAACGTGTTGGGAGGTACATCTTTCCCCCCTCAGGGCCCTAGTTATGCTCAGAGGGATCTGTGTCTGGTTACAGGGAGGCACAAGCAGGATATTTGGCTGGGTCACTTATGCCAAGTTTGCATGATATCATGCAATTTTTTAATTTTGAATTAAGGTTGCACAATGTTACTGCACAGTGTGGTGTGCAACATGGGGGTATCATCATCTTGTTTTGTGCATTGCTTGCATATCGTTGTGTGAATGGCACTGAACTGAACCTATGTCTCTGTCTCTTGCAGCATCTACCGTGGTCACAGAAGGACAGGGGACGGACACCAGTGGTGAGGCATCAGGCACGACTGCTACACATGAGCACACCGACACTGACACTGATTTGACCAGCACCTTGGAGGGGGACAGGAGTCTGCTTGAGGAATCACAGCCAGAGATACCAACCTCAATGTCATCTGATGCAGCAGTGACTCCTCTGTGTTGGTGGGCACAGGGAGTGGGAACTCTGCGTCCTCTTCTACCACACAGTGTCCAGTGCCCACCCTCCCAGTTACTTCCACTAGTGCTGCATGTGCACGCACCAGTAAGAAGGGAAGAGTGTCCTCCCCCCCAGGCACCGCTGCCCCTTCCCCTGTCTCTCCTGCTGCTCTCAGCATTGAGGCTGTGGACATTTTGCACCAGATGTGTGTGGGTAAGAGAACTCTCCTTAATGCCTTCCTAGACCATGACAAGAAGTTGGCACAGGTAGTTGCCTTCATGGAGGGCATTCATTCAGACGTGGGTGGGCTACACAGGACCTTCCAGGCTTTGTCCTCCACAGTGACAGTAGCCATTCAGCTGTCACAGGCTCAAGAGTGACCACACATCACAGACCTCAGGCTCAAGATACACCGCATGCAGCACACAAGAGCAGCAGCCCAAGCGGGCCAGAGCACAGCCACCATCCCCCCAAAAAACAAAGCCACCCCAGAGCGTAAAGGCAAAAGCCCTTCATGTGACACTCAGGGGCATAAAGCCAAGAGGCAAGCCTCAGGTTCACAGGCCTCAAAAGCATCCCCAGGCAAGGACACTCCCGTCCTAAAAGCTTCTAGCAAAGAAAAGCAGTCATTTCTCATGCCTGATGTGAAGGTGGTGCCTGCTAAGAGTCCACAGGAAAAACTCTCCAAGGCAGATTCACCCACAACCTCAACTCTCATCCAGACCCCTGTGAAGCAGGTAAAGGAGGGCACTGTAGGGGGTTCACCTGGTCAACAGATGATGGAGGGGGAAAAGCAAGGTCAGGTCAAGCGTATCACCGGATCCAGCAGGTCCCCAGAGGGAGGCCCATCGGCTGCACCTGATGCAGCCTTGGTGGCGAGTGTGCCTCTTTTGCCCGTCCCAATTACCACACCACCCAAGACAATAATTCCCTATCAAGTCCCCAAGAAGTGGAAATGTACCCCTCCACAATCTCCCATCCACACTGTGTCTCACAGCAGCATGACTCGCCCTTCTCGTGCCACCATACCACCCGGTCCAAGCAGCCCACTGGCTCCCAAAGCCACTGATGTCTCTACCTCAGCTGGTCCTCTCTCTCACAGGTTCAGTCCTCCAACTGGCCCAACACTCAGCCAACTCCCAGTCTGACTGACAGCCAAGTCTGAGTCGTAGTCCTCCTCATACACCAGTCTCTCCCACAGCGGTGCCTGGACTGCCCATTGTTATCCCCCTAGCTGTTTTACTAACCATGGCAGTGTACATTCTCACCCACTCCATGTGCAGCCTCTCATGCACACATGTGCCTCATTGGAACTGTGGACTGGTCACTGGCCTTGCTGTTCATCACTGTTGATTCCCACTCCCTGTGCACTTTCTCATGCACACATGTACTGTGTTCTACTTTGTACTGGCCACTGGCCTTGCTGTTTATCACTTAGGATGCCCATTCCCTGTGCAGGTTCGCATGTGCCTATTTTGCACTTTGTACTGGCCAATGGCCCTGCTGGTTATTACTGTGTTTGCCAATTTCCTGTGCAGATTCTCATGTGCCTACTTTGCACTATGTGCTGATCACTGGCCTTGCTGTCTATTACTGTGTTTGCCCATTCCCTGTGCAGGTTCTCATGCACACATGTGCCTACTTTGAACTGTGGACTGGCCACTGCTCTTGCTCTTGTCAACTTGTGATGCCTGTCTGTATAATATGAAATAGAGACAGTTACTCTCGTTGTCTGCTTTGTCAGTGTCCTTGCTAAATAAAGATTATCTGTGTGGATATGGTTTAATATGACACATGCTCTATATGCCACTTTAACATTAGGAATGTTTTGTTTCACTTTTTCAGGGTTCTGCAGAGGTGACAGGCACTTCAGTTCTACTTGACTCTGAGGCTTGGGAGTGCAATGATGGTTGTTTGCGATGACCTACTGTTATCCTAATCATTCTATGCTCAGGTTTGCTAAGTTGTACACATGTGATGTCTGGATGCAATGCCAGCACAGAGGGGTATTCTAACCACAGTATTGCAAGCAGGCTGGCCAGGGCCCATCATGTCTGTGTGATCTTTCTTGATGTGTGGACAGCAGTGTTGGTGCATGGTCATCTTGTGATGGCCTGCCATCCTAGTCACATTAACAGGAGCTGAGTGCCTGTTAATGTGATTTGTCAGCCCTGTGCTTGTGATTGTGTGCACATGTGGTAGTTGTAGGTTGTGCACTGTGCAGTGTGTTGGTACGTCCTTGCAGTGCTGGGGGACACCTACTTGTTGTTGCTGCCAGTTGTGAGTATGCAGAGTGTGTGACAGGCAAGTCTGTGTTGTGTTTTGTTGATCAGCCATGTGTCTTTTTTTATTTTTTTGTTTCTCATTCGCCTCCAACCCCAGATAACTAGAAGACTAGGAAGTTGCTATTGTTACTCAATTTTTGATACGTAGGCCCTCAAGGTATAAACCCTAAATCTGTCACCCGCCTACCAGTAGCAAACAAACCCCCTTCATGTTGCTGACCTCTCGTTGTCAAGGAGAGGTTGATCAAGCTCTCTTCTGATGACTGACTGATAACCGATGACTGTTGCAGGAGGCCCACTCAAAATCGAAACTGGGAACCAGAAAACGGCGAGGCCCAGCACAGTCTGAGACCTTTCCATGAGGCTTAATCATAGGATCAAAGAATATTTAACTAATCTCATCAAAGAGAGAAAAATTGTTAGTGCTTAACCAGGAGACCAATTCGTCAGGCAATCCCAAATGGCTTTCTTTCTACTACTTTTCAGTCTGGCTAAGTCAATCCTAGAGGTTTTATACAAGGAGGACAACCAGTCTGAATGTGTGGGGGGAATAGCCTCAACCCATCTCTTACATATTTCTCAACTAGCCAGCAAGATAGTGTAAAATAGGAAGCGCCTGCTCAAGCCTGTGATTTCACTTGATATACCAAAAATGATAAGTCTGAGAGAAATGTGAACTGGAATGCCCAAAATATCCTTAGAGTGTTCCCTACTCTCTCCCAGAATTCCGAGATGGCTCTGCAGTTCAAAGACATATGTGTATCAGAGGCATTTACCATATCACATTTTTAAAAACTGACAGTGGAAACCTTAGCCTTTTAGAGAGTCTAGCCGGGGATGGATAAGCCCTGTGTGTGGTGAAATGGTGGTTTCTCCTAAACCAGGCTGGCTTTACGACTGCAAATAAGGTGTTGAAAGAGGTTTACCACAGATCTACCGAGTCTATATCTGGTATAGATGCTCCCCACAAATCTTCGGCTAGTCTAAAATCCCCATCAATGACCTCCTCAATAGACCAGTAAAAGAAAGATACTTCTTTCTTCCCTTCTGGCTTCTGTACCAGTTGTTCTTCCAGCATGTTCACTTTGCCTATTGGTTTTTTCGAGACCCTGGGACCAGCTCTTTAGTTGTAGATATTTGAATCTAGACATGCCCGCCTCCAATTTATCAACTAAGGAATCCCAAGGCAAGAGTGAACCCTCAATGGCCAAGTCTCCCCATTCCATGAACCCCGGTGTTTTAAGAGGAGCTGCCAATTTATCCTTCAAACAGCCTGGGCCCCCGGAGAATCCCACAGTGGAGCCAAACTTGAGAAGTAGTCTAAGTCTGTACATTGTTTAATTTAGGCCCATGTGCGAGCCATACTCAATAAGACTTTCAGCCTTATTTTCTTAAACATTTCTGGTCTCCATATTTAAGAAGAAAACCCTCATGAGATAGACCCACTTGATCTAACATAGCCAAAAACATTATCCCCCTCTCCGATGAATCTGGGGATTTCAGCAACATTCTTGATTGTGTTAACTGAAAAGCCCAGGCATAGTACTGTAAATCTGGTAGTGTGAGGCCCCCTTTTGCCCTCCTGCACCTTAGCTTTTTATATTCTTGTGGCTTTATAGGCCCACACAAATTAATTAATGGATTGCTGAAGTTTATCGATTGCCTGCTTCTCAAAATATAAAGGACTGGTGTTAAAAAGAAAAGTGACTTTTGGGAGAATTACCATCTTGATTAAGTTAATTCTACCCAAAATAGTCAAAGGAAGATGGGCCCAAGACTTCATGAGTTTCTGACACTCTCTTGAAACATTCAAAAGATTGTTCCCCGAAATCTTGTCTATATCCTGGACAATTTTTACCCCCAAATAACTTATATCGCTCTGAGTTTGATGTCGACACCCCAGCAGATTCTATGACATAATCTCAGTTTTTCCTGCATTGACCTTGTATCCGGAGACTAGACCAAAATCCTGTGCTAGGCGGAAGACGTGAGGAAAAGACAACTCCAAGTCTGATGAAACAATTAGTACGTCATCGGTGTACAGGGCTACCTTTGTCTCACATGCTCCACATTTAAATGGTGTAATACCCATCTCCTCCCTGAGATGTTGAGAAAAAGGCTCTATATATACATACCAAATAGGAGGGGGAGAGGTGGTAACCCTGTCTGGTTCCTCTTTTAATCCTGAAGTATTTGGCCAAATTTTCGTTGACCAAAAGCCTTGCCGAGGGGTCAGTATATATAAGATTAATAACTCAATGAAATTTTGGCCCAAAATTAAACTTCTTCAGCACAGCCGCTAGATAGTTTCAGTTGACCCTATCAAAGGCGTTGTGGCATCCAGTGTCATTGCTGCCAAAGGGAGTGAAAAATCATGGGTGAGATCAAAAAGATTCCTACCTCTCAAAAACCCTTTTGGTCTGAATGCAACAAATCACCCGCACCCACACCCAGCCTATCAGCCAAAATTCTAGTAAAAACCTTATAGTTGGTGTTTAAAAGCGAAATAGGTCTATATGACCCACAATTAACGGGAGGCTTCCCTGGAGATCAATGTTAGGGTGGCTTCTCTCCATGAGGTAGGAGGTCTAACTCTTTCAACTAATATTTTATTAAAGAGGGTTGTCTTGTTCAGAATTATCACCACTCCCAGGAATCTATATAATTATACAAGATGGCTATCCATCCCCACGGCCTTACCCGCCTTACTAGCAGAAATAGCCTTCTAACCTCCTGTTGAGATAGCTCAAGCTCTAGGTTTTCTCGTTGGGAGAAATTTAAGGAAGTGAGATTAATCTAATTTAGCCATTCCTGTGCACAGTTGCTATCTACCTTGTGATCTTCATTGTAAAGGTCTTGAAAGAAGGTGAAAAAGGCCTCTCAGATCTCTTCATCGTTAACTACCGATGAAGATAGGACTTCAGGCAATCCCACACCACTGGGATCTCTGCCGAACCTACGTTTACGTTTAAGAAGAACCATGTCTCCTGAGATAAGTAACAGGCTTCTGATTCATCTAGAAGAAGTGTACCATTGAATGTCCACACCCTCAGTTGTTCTTATTCTAATAAACAAAACACAGGAAAAAGGCAGTAAGGGATACTTCAAAGCGGCACCACCTGTTATGTTAATAACTTTTATTTGGCGCACAGCTGCCCCAGCGAAGGGGCGTTCTGGCGCCTGATCAAGTACCACAACACAACAGGAGGAGCTGGGAAAAGAAGAATCAGTTAGCAGAGGCAAACAGGTGAGTTTTAATGGCGCGTCTGAAAAGAGTTAGGCTGTTTAGGGCACGGATGTGGACAGGAAGGGAATTCCATAAATCAGCCGCCAGAACGCGAAAAGAGCGTCCTCCCATCCTACTCAGTCTGAATCTTGGCTTAATCGCCAGATGGTAAGATTCAGACCTGAGGGACCGCGCAGGGACATACGGAGAGATAAGGCCCGCAAGGGTGGGAGGGGAGGAAAGCTTCAGGATCTTAAATGTCAGACAGAGAGCCTTAAATTTGATTCTCTGTCTGACCGGAAGCCAATGAAGGGAAGTCAGAACGGTGGAGACGGAGCGTTGTCTCGGAAGGCCCACAATGGCCCATGCAGCGGCGTTCTGCACCCTCTGAAGCCTAGTAGCCTCAGCCTGATTGACTCCAAGCAGCAGGGCACTCCCGTAGTCCAATCGGGAGAGGATGGAGGCCTGAACCACCAGTTGCCGCGTGCGGGGGTCGAAGAATTTGAGGACAGGTCTCAGTCCTCGCAGAATACCAAAACAGGTAGCTGCTGTCTTCTTTGTATGGCTGGTAAAAGAGAGGTTGGAATCCAGCCAGACCCCCAGATTTTTAACTTCGGCCGCTGGAATGGGAGACACCCCCAATTCGGGAGGCCACCACTGGTCTCCCCAAAGTTCCGCCTGTTTCCCTAAAATCAGGACCTCGGTTTTCTTCGCATTAAGCTGTAGGCAGTTGTTACGCATCCAATTAGCCACAGCTATAAGTCCTGCACGGAATCTGGGCGCATTCACCTCAGGGTCCCAACTGAGTGTCACCGCCAGCTGCGTGTCGTCGGCATACGATGTCATGGTAAGGCCACATTCCCTGACGACAGTGGCCAGCGGTTTCACATACAGATTGAACAGTGTGGGGCTTAAAGCAGAGCCCTGAGGGACTCCCAGACCCAAAGGATGGAAAGAGGACTGGCCAGGTGGAATAGCTACTTTGAAAAACCGGTCCGAGAGGAAAGAGCGGAACCACTGAAGAGCCTTCCCAGCGATACCTACCTCCTCCAAGCGCCGCATCAAGATGTCATGAGACACCGTGTCGAACGCGGCGCTCAGGTCTAACAAAAGGAGCGCCGCAGTTTGCCCAGCATCCAGCACAGACCGCAGATGTTCGGTCATAAAGAGCAGGGCCGTTTCAGTGCTGTGCTGCGAGCGAAACCCATTTTGACTCTCGTCAAGAATATTATTACGCGAGAGATGGGCAGACAGGATGGAATTCACGTGTGCCTCAGTGACCTTAGCGGTCCAAGGCAGGAGGGAGATAGGCCGGTAATTCTCCGGGAGCAAGGGGTCTAGGTTGGGTTTCTTCAAAATAGGGCTGACCACAGCTTGCTTCCAGGAGAGAGGGACCATGCCCTCACTGAGGGAGAGATTAACCAGGTCCAAGATGGGCTCACGACAAAAGGGCGGAAGGAGAGTAAAGACCTCCGGCTTCAGCGGGTCTAAGGGGGAACCAGATTTAATTTTGAGGCTAAGAGTGTTGAATACCTCGTTAGACATGGCCGGCAAGGAGGATAGAGTTTCAGATACCGAGACCTTCACAGAACTAGGAGCATCCCCGGAAGCAGATGGTATGAATCCTCGATAGATTGTCTGCACCTTCTTGACGAAAAAGGATGCCAAACTTTCACAGTGCGAGTCCGTGCAGATTTCACGTGAGGTAGCCCGTTTCCCCATCAGGTCTTTAAGTACCTTGAAGATTAATTTGGAGGGGTTGGGGCTATTGGAGAACTCAGCTGCATAATAAGCAGCCCGGGTTTGACAGATAGCTCTGTGGTAGGTCTTGAGCTGGGCAAAGTACAGCGATTTTAGCATGGGATCAAAGGATTTCCTCCAGGCCCTCTCAGCTTGCCGGCAGGCTCTCTTAAGCTCGGCAAGAGTCTCATTATACCAAGGGCTGCGGGTCTTAGCGTGACATTTAGACCAACGCAGGGGTATAAGAGAATCGAGGGCAGTGAGGACCCAGTTGCAAAACTGTTCGTATCCCTGTTCCACATTCTGTAATGTGCCTAAAGGCTGTGCCTCCAGTATCTTAACAAACTCCTCCAGCTTGAGTTTACGCCAATTGCGCTTAAGGATCTGTTTATCCACAGGTTTGAATTGTGGGTTATCTAAGGGACATGACACTTCAACCAACATATGGTCCGACCAACCCACCGCCATCGGGTCAGATGTTCTAGCCCGGCCTAGGGTGGTGAAGAAGGGGTCAAGTAAATGGCCTCCTATATGGGTGGGAGAGGTGACTAGTTGGTTGAATTGCAGCGCTTCAAGGTCCGCTAGCAAGGTGCTGATGGATAAGGATGACGTCTGGTCAAAATGTATGTTTAGGTCACCTACGATGTTAAAGTTAGCACAACTAGAAATCAGTGAACTAACCACATCTACCAGGGCTGCCTTGAAGGTGGTATCATTCCCAGGTGGACGATAGATAAGCATGCCACTAAAGGTAAATTGATGACTAACCTTTACCTTAAAAGAGGCGCTTTCACACATAGGAAGATCCTGAACCTTCCACTCAGCCAGGAAGCAAGATTTAGTCGCCATGGCAATACCACCTCCCCTAGTTGCCCGGTTCAAAGTGAACACCGTATAGGTAGAAGGGAAGGCCAGATTTATGATGGCAGTGTCAGCATCCTGTAACCAAGTTTCAGTAAGAAAAATGATATCAGGAGAGTCCATATCTATCATGTCCCGGAGTGACTGATAGTGCCTGACCAAGGATCTTACATTCAAGCTCCATATAATAAGTGATCGCTCAGTACGGTCTATATGAGTGCCGCGGACATTCTTTTCAATGGGGTGCACCCCAATGGGTGAGGCCAGAGAGAAGCAGCCGCAAGCACAGTCAAAAGGTCCCGAGAGTGGAGGTACAGGGACACAATTGCACACCGGAAGACTATCTCTTATGGAAAAGATAGCAGCACGATCGTACCTAGCTATACACAAGTCATAAATATGCTTATAAGTTGAAGTTGCCCACTCCATGGTCCACTGCCAAAAGACCCCACAGTGATAGTACATTGATAAAAGCACTGAGAGGCAACATCCATATTTCAAAACACAAATGCAGAATAGAGGAATCAAGCCAAACTCTTCAGCGATTTTAATTTGATCCTTTAATGGATTCTTGGACAACTTATGGCGTAAGATGACAGAACAATACAGCCAACGCGTTTTGCCCTAAATAGGGCTTCCTCAGGGCAATAGTCAGAATGCTCCAATCCTATAATGGTCACTGAAGTCCCAGGATCAGTGCTTTTTTCAATGTTCTTATTCTAAAAAGTTTAGATCCATCCATACCGCTGCATGGTCTGATAGGTGGGAGTCAGATAATCTATGTCTTTAACTTTTCCCCTCAAATCATTACTGATCAAGATGTAATCGATCCTTGATTTGTGTCCATATTTTCGATTGTAAAATGAAACACCTAATTGAGCACCTGATCTTTCCCTCCTGATATTGGATAGGGCATTCTGCCTCAACATTATCTGAAGGTATGTCCTGCATTTAGAAAAAAACATTTGCCCTGATACTTGGGGATTTGTCCATTTGAGGGTTCAAGACTATGTTAAAGTCTCCAGCTAAAATGGTTGAATCTGGAAATCCTAACAAATTTGTGAAAATGGTTTTCAGAGTGGAGGGGTCATCCTGGCTAGGGCCTTAATAGCCTACTACTGTTAAAAGAGAACCCTTAACAGATAATTTGGCAATGACCCACCTGCCACTTGGGTCTGTCATAGTATTTAAAAGATGAGCATTTGCTTGTTTTTTAACTAGAATGGCTACCCCCAGATATTAGCGCTTTGACATGACTGAACACAGTGCTCCACCCAACTGAGCTTTCCACAGATTCCACTTATTTCTTCTCTTAGGAGATGTGTTTCCTGTAAGATAATTATCTTTTCAGGGGAGTCTTTTAGATACTGAAGAATTTTTTCCCTCCTACTTTTTACCCGGAGGCCATTAACATTACAGGATAGACACTGTAACGTTCTCATGGGGAATTAAAAAGCGGAACCCTGAGTATGCCCCATCTCCCTAAGTATCGACACCAAACCAAAAACAATAGCCAGTAGAAAACAACTAGGCCAAGAGGCGAAGGAGATTTTTTAAAACCTTTTTTACACCAATGCTCCCCCACCCGTGCTTCCCCTTCCCGACCCTTGAACCCCACCCCAGAGAACCCTACCCCTATTTACCTGGACTGGAGGTCCAGATTCTGCCTGACGGGGCACCTTACCCTGTCCCTGACTGTTACTAATAACTAAAGTGAGCAGCAGCTAAAACTCCCACTATTTCTAGTGATGTTTCTGGTGTTGTGTTATGACCCCCGTGTATTTTAATTTGGCCCAGTTCCAGACCCTAATTACCTCATGAATGAATGAATGAATGGGGATTTATAACGCGCGACTTAGCCCAAGGGCATCAAGGCGCCTGACAAGGCAAGTATCAAAGTATCAAGTCTCAGATCACTGCGTCCATGGTTATAAGTAGGCCTCTCGGAAAAGCCAAGTTTTCAGATCCTTTCGGAAATGTACAAGAGATGGTTGTCCTAACAGAGCAGGGGGGAGGGAGTTTCAGAACTTAGGAACCAGGGTGGAGAAAGCCCTGCCTCCCCATTTTGCCTTGGCAAATCTCGGAACTAGAAGAAGATTCTTGGTGGAGGACCGAAGGGCTCTGCTGGGGAGGTAGGGAACTAAGTGAGACCTGATGCCCTCTGGTCCAGAACCATAAATAGCCGCATGAGCGAGACAAAGAAGCTTAAAGGCGATCCTGGACTGAACAGGAAGCCAGTGAAGGTCTTTCCTGGCCAGGGAGGCTGAGGGGAGCCTAGGAAGATTAAGGACCAACCTGGCTGCAGCGTTCTGGACCATCTGTAGGAGGTGAACAAGACTCTTGTTCATACCCGCATACAGCGCATTACAGTAATCGAGTCTTGAAAAGACCAGAGCCACAGTGGGCTGATTCCACGCCTCAGGAGAGAGATAAGATCCAATCTTTCTGAGGATCCTGATGATACCACAACAGGTAGACACTGTCCTACTGACCTGACGGTCAAAGGAGAGAGCGGTATCAATAAGGACCCCCAGGTTCCTGGCAGAGTTGAAGGGGAGAGGATAGTCCCCAAGAGAGTCCGGCCACCAGTCTTTTGACCAGATGTCCTGGCCACCCCCGAAGATCAGGACCTCAGTCTTTTCTCCATTAAGTTTTAGGAAGTTTTGGACCATCCAGCGGGATACTGCCTCCATGCAAGATCTAAAGTTGAGGGTAGCGTCATTCACCGACTGCTTTAGGGAGACCATGATTCGTGTGTCGTCGGCATACGACAGTATCTCAAACACATAAGATCTCACTACCCTGCAAGTGGGGCCACGTAGATATTAAAAAGGATGGGACTTAAAGAAGATCCCTGGGGGACCCCACATTGCACAGGTATAGAAGGGGACAGAAAATCTCCCAGTTTCACTCTCTGCTCCCTTTGATGGAGAAAGGAGGCAGGAAGACTGAGGGCGGGGCCACCCACACCTATCTCCCAGAGCCTGGAAACCAGGACAGAGGGTGACAAGGTGTCGAAGGCAGCCGTCAGGTCGAGTAGGACCAGAAGAGTAATATGTCCCCTGTCGACCTTCGAGCGGATGTTATTGGTCACCACAGTAAGGGCAGATTCAGTACTGTGGGCTCGTCGAAAGCCATGCTGCGAACTGTCCAACAGGTTCGAGTCATCCAGAAAGGTGGTAAGATGGTGATTGAGATGGGCCTCCAATATTTTGGCAGGGGGCGGTAGCAGGGAAATAGGTCAAAAGTTTTTCAGGACCCCGGAGTCCAAGGAGGCTTTCTTCAAGAGAGGCTTAACCACTGCCAGTTTCCAGGGGAGGGGAAAAACCCCCTCAGTAATGGCAAGGTTAAGCACCTCTAGAAGGGGGGGCAGAATCACCTCCCTGCAGGTCTTTAAGATTTTCAACGGACAGGGGTCCAATAGGGAACCAAATTTGATATTATCAAGGAGGCGGTTTGTCTCCTCTAGGGTGAGAAGAGGAAAAGAGAGAAGGCTAGATTGGGTTCTGCAAACTCATGAACTACTGTGGCCGGGGAAGGGGAAGGAGAAGGGTCTAATTCCCGGTTGAGGAGTTCCAATGAACTATAAATATCGGCAATTTTAGCGTGGAAAAAGGAGGAAATTTTATTACATAGCTCCTGAGACTCGACAATGGTATCCACCCTCTGAGGAATGGAGAGGGAATCAATGATCTTGAAAAGATCCCTGGAGGAGTTCAATGAGGTGGTCAAATTAAGGAAAAATATCTTTTTTTCCTCAATAATGGCTAGTTTATATTCCTTTAGGAGATATATATGTTGTTGTTTATTTTCAGTGGAATCCAAATGGGCGCGCCAGAGCCTCTCCTGCCTTCTACAACCCTGTCTCAATCGTCTGAGTTTATCAGAGAACCAGGGTGCAGATGGGCTCTTTCTAGCAGAGTAATGTTGCTTGGCGGGGGCTATGATGTCTACCGCCTCAGTGATGGTGTTAAAGAGATCTGCTGCAGCGAAATTGGTATCCTTATTAGCAGGGGGGCTTAGATTATTCATAAACGGCGCAAGTGCTTCATTGTTAATGTCCCTAAGGTTCCTTTTAAGTTCCCATTTCTTGGAGTTCGTACAGGCAGGAGCATTGTGATGGATTTTAAGCTCAATAGGCACTGCCAAATGGTCTGACCAAGCCAAATGAATAGGTGTACCAATCATTAACCTGGGATCATTAGAAAAAACACCATCTAGTATATGACCTGCTAAATGTGTAGGGCTATCCACCGAGTTGGGTCAGGCCACAAGCACGCACAGTTTCTATCAGAGACCGAGTATCGCTGGAAGTAAGGTTCTCTAAATGAAAATTGAAATCACCCAAGAGAGTGAGATTAGGTCTGTCAATACGGGGTTCCAAAAGCCTCTTCAGATCTTGACTAAAGGAGGATCTAGGGCCAGGGGGTCTATAGAATAGGATGCCCGAGAATGAGACTGTAGGAGTAGAGTTGATGGAAAAGTACATAGCCCCAAAAGAATCAGCAGGGGAAGAAAGATGTTCAATTCGGCAAATGGAAGAGCATTTGTGTAGTATACCCAATCCGCCTCCTCTTCGTCCAGTTCTATCCAACCTGGTCAAGGCATGACCCGTAGGAATTGCCTCTACGAGGTCGGGACCAGAGGATTCCGAGATCCAGGTTTCGGTAATGAAAACCCAGGAGGGCTTCCTCAATGACACAAAGTCCCTGAAGGGGATGTTATTTTTAATCAGTGATCTTGCATTGACAAGAAAGCCTAGTTCAATCTCAGAGGGAGCAGATTTACACCCCGGTATCCGAGGATACCGTCCTGACATTCCCTTTCCTACGGTGGGCAGGATGACAGATACCACAATGTAAATAGGGAAGGGCGTCAGGGGGTACAGTGTGATGACACGATTTCCTGGAAGGTTTGAGGGACAGTAGGGTATGGGTAGAGTACAGATTACTTGCTTGAGGTATGAGAAACCGGGGATCAGCCTGCCTGGCCCCTGGCGCAAACTCAGCGCGGACGGGCGCAGACAGGCTAAACTTTGGCGCGCGACCGCTGCGCGCGTCTGCTAAGCGCGGAGAAAGCCATAGAGTTCTAAATAGGGTTGGGCTTGAGTGTCGCGCCCCACGTGACCCGCAAAGGCCAATGAGGGCAGAGACAGCAACTGTTTGGCGGCGCCCTCCACAGCAATCGGGAAAACCAGTGGTGGACCGGGGCGCTGGCAGGGAAAGCGTGCGACAGGTAAGAGCTTGTGCAAGAGCGCAAAGTAACACAGTTTTTAAAAGTATATCACAGAGATTTAAAAGGCAAGATTAGCTGCGAGGCATCGTAATCATGCACTCGGCAAACGAGACAATCAAGCGCTATTCCAGGCACAGAGCACTAAATAGGGTTGGGCTTGAGTGTCGCGCCCCACGTGACCCGCAAAGGCCAATGAGGGCAGAGACAGCAACTGTTTGCCGGTGCCCTCCACAGCAATCGGGAAAACCTGTGGTGGACCGGGGCGCTGGCAGGGAAAGCGTGCGACAGGTAAGAGCGCAAAGTAACACAGTCTTTCGATCATAGTCCACTATTCACATCCAATCCCTTAGTAAATATGTGATGTGACATTCCCGTTAAGAAACTATTTTGGGGCTTTAACTAAACTTTCCAAGAGCTCCTCTGCCTCCTGCACTGTTTTCAGATTATACATTTTGTTGCTGTGCATAATTTTTGAATGTGCAGGGAACTTTAATTGAATGACAGCCCCCAATTTCCTAAATTAATTCATTTTCCTACCAAGCTCCGATTGTCGATCTAAAGTGACTCGAACTAAATCCAGATTTCAAAAGCAAAGTCTCTGTGTTTCAATGATTTCTGTTTTAGGGCAGCATTTAGTATCTTCTCTTTCAAGGAGAAAGTCAAGAAGTTCATTAGGATCTTTCTTAGTTTTGTTCGATTGGGGTGCCTCCTGAAGGGGTCCCTGTGGATCCTTTGTATATCCCTCATCCAGTCTTTCTCAGACTCTTCAATCGGAATCGATTCCTTTATGAGGGTTACAATGAAAACTTTAAGGTCTTTTCCCTCCTTTCCCTCAGGAACATTCAGAAGGCGTAGATTGTTGCGCCGGGAGTTGTTTTCCAACAATTCTAATCTATCCAGTAGCAAAGTCTATTCCTTCTTGAGCGTTGAAATATCAGCTTTAGCTGCTTCCAAGTCGTCTCTGATACAGCAAACCCCTTTCTAATATCTAAAGACAGAGTAGAGAAAACAGCCTCCAGAGATGCTGCAGAGGGACCCTTTTTCTCAAAAACCTTCCCTATATCTCTACCGCTACTGCCCTTGCCACAATCACTACCATTGCCACTGCCGCTGGCCTCTGCACTTTCTGCGGCAAGGTTTTCTCTGGGGTCCCCGCTGACTTCAGCTAGAGTCATGATTGTACCTGCTCCCGAGATCCAAGGATTGCTTCATAGTTCAAATTGTTTAGCAGGTGTAGGGAGTTTATCAGGTGGAGGTGTAGGGGTAGACGTATTTCCTGTCTCAATCTCTTCCATAAATCCCGGGGAAGGCTGTCTTCCTGTCTCAGACTGCTGAAAGTCCTTTCTAAGGGCTTTTCCCTGTTTTACTACGTCCAAAACCTGTGGAAAAATGTTGAAATAGGACCTTGGAGTCATTTTTACTTTAGGGTTTAGGGAGTAACCGTTTTTTCTACTAATTTCAGTACCTCTGCCCTTAAACTCACAGAACTGAAAAGAAGAGCTATCTTCAGGTTCTATTTCCAAGGTGGTACCCTCCTTCCTGTATTAGTGTAGGGCAGATTTCATCTCCAGGGGCGACTTAGTGTTTTTCATCAAGAGGTTTCCCTTTTGTGGACCCCTGCGTTGCTGCTTCTCATTTCCTGCCTCTCTTTGCAGCTTTTATTGTCAGGGTTTTTACTGCCTTAAGTTTAATAATTCCTGAGACTGCACTAGGTTGTATTGTACTGGTCTCAAGGAGCCCCCCGTCCTGGCCCTCCAAAGTCTGCCCTGGACGACTCTGGCGTCTGAGTAGGAGAGGTAGGAATAAGCTTACCGACCTCTGCTACTTCGCTTGTCGACGCACCCCCCTCCTCCTGGCTCCCCAGTACCTCACGTTGCTCCAATGTTGGGCTCAAGGACATCGAGACAAACCCACACCTCTCTGCAGGCAATCCCCAGCCCATCTCCTCTGCACCGGCATTCTTCTCCAGCGTGGCTGGTGCAGCAGCAGCAGAGCTCCTTGTGCTGCCTCTGCCTCTTCTGTACTCGACTCAGAGGAGTACGCGAGCCGCCATCCTTCAGCCCCTCCTCAGCTACAGGGCTGCTACGAACCAGCGCGGGAGGTCTGCAGACGCTCCAACACACATCCCCCAGGTCACCCAAGCTTCAAACGATCGTGGTTAGGGAGGGGTCACAAAGGAGATACAGAGAAGTGGTTCTATTGATTATTTGCAGTTTTCTGCTTGCTACATGTCTTCGCGGGACGGGAGCACCACCGGTGGCAAGCGACCGCTTAACTCACGGGTGCCATGTTCTCCATCCTCAGCAGGCATGTGACTTGTTACTGTTTGTGCTCACTGTGCAGACTTGCTCAGCCACACTGACATTGTGGGTGTGTTTTCGCATGCATTGCTGTCACTTGAGCCATTTTTGGCTCCAGTATGGTATGCGGGATGTTGAGTCATACCATCCCCTAGCTTTGCTTCTGATGCCTACCCATTGCGAGTGACTCCTCCATGTATTTGTGTATAGTACACTCCTGACTTGTCCACTACTGACATACACACCACTTCACTCTCATGTCAGCTATCCCCTTGGTTTGCCAGTGTGTGTGCCTCCCCACCACTTAACTTGTTGCACTATGCTTTGTGGTGCTTATCTGTGCACAGGACCAATGTGTCACTAGGAAAGTTTTCCAAATAGTTATGTGGGATTTTCCTGTACTTGTTTGCAGTCAGTGTTGCTTATGTGCAGTGCAACTGTTTGTGCTGCACAGTCCTCTGGTCATGTTGTTTGCACCTGGGTGTCCCTGAGTTGTGCATCTGTGGGTGTTGGCTTACTTGTATGTGGGTTTGCTGAGGTACTTCTTCCCTTCCTGTGTGTGATGTTGTCAGTGTGCTGTGCTGATTTGTGTTGTGGGGGTTTATGGTGTGGCACTGAAATATGTCTGCTATTGGTTTGGTTAATGTACACACACAACTTGTTGTGCATGCAGTACTGTGCGTCTATGTTGCTTTGTACTTGCCTGGTGGGCATCCCCTGATGTCCAGCTGTGTTTGCAATGTGAGGAATTGTCATGTGCATCTGTTGTGTGTTTGATGTGGATGTGTGTATTGTTTGACCTGTGTTGGCTCTTTCAGCTGACAGATGCTCTGATGTGAGTTGTGTGTGCATTGTGATAAATTCAGATGTGTGTTACAAGTGTAATGTGCATTACTTGTGTATCTGGCACATGCAGTTGTGAGGATTCTTGTCCCTGAGCTTGTTTTGGGTGCACCTTAGTGGTTTGTCCTCCTATTTTTGCCCTGCCACTTGTCAGGATTGTGCATATGCATGCATGTGGTACACTATGACACCATGTTGACTTGATAGATGGTGTGGTACGTCGGTATGTGTTAGCTTACTATTCCATTGATTCCTGTTTGTGTCCATGATTGTTTTTAAATGCTGCACTTCTTGTTTGTGTTGGGGTATGGTGTCTGTGCATTGGTCCTGAGTGACGATGTTGTGTACTCCTGTACTGTCCGGGGTCCCATTGTCTTTCCACTCTTTGGCTGGCCGTATGTGAGCTTGTTGTACTTCTGTGTATGTTGTTTGTGTTTGGCTCTAGTTTGTGTGCCAGCATTGGTTCAGGCATCCCTGAATGTGTGTGTGATGTTTGTGGATGCACCCCAGGGAGTTTGATTGTTTGTCGGTGTACTGCCAGGACTTTATTTGCACCATTCTGTGTGTTTAGCACTGGTGTTGAATGGGGCAGGTGTGAGGGGGTGGAAAAGTGGTATGTGTGAAGGATCCCACTTGTTTTTGACAGTCATGGGTTGTGACAATGAGACATGTGTGTTGTGCTGATGAAATACACATGTCAAGTAAGTTGTGACAGATGTGTGGCTGATCACTGTTTGACTTCAGTCACTTCCTACGATCCCTGTTCCTACACATGGCTTTCTTTGCTGTCTCCCTGAGTTGTTGCACAGAGGTCACTGTTGTTTCATTTCACTCACTGTTCCAGCCATGTCTGATGTGATGGCCTTAGGGTGTTGTGATATGTACCTTCTCCTGCATGTGTTGTACACGTGCTTTGTGGCTTGCTCCATGGCTTTCCATCACTGTCCACCTCACTTTTGGCCATCCCATTTACTGTCCTCCATTGCTGCTAGCATCTGGTATGTGTATGTGTGTCAGTTTGAGGTATGTCTGAGTGACTTGACAGGCAGTGTGGACTGTACAGTGGATGTTCATATGCAGTGTGAGTGTTAATGTTATGATTGGACCAGTTTGCTTGACGTGAGTGGAGGATAGGTGTGGGGAGGAGGTTTTCCCTGGCCCTGAGCTTCTGTGCAGGGTGTTCCTCTTCAGCCCCACCTTCTGAGACAGGCTCCCTGGTTGTTTGGTGTGTGTGGTGCAGTTTCTAGGTACACCTGGATGTTTAATTGTGCAGGGGGCACAGGAAGGGCCCACAGCATTTCCCCTAATGGGTTTGGGGAGCCTAGTCTGTGAAGGGTGGAGGTGTGGCCCAATGGTCTTTGGGGACTGCCCATGCATGGCACGGGCCGTGTCTACTACATTGAGCGAATGTTTTCCCACATCTGCACCACTGCAGTGATGTGACCGGGAGATTGCTGTGAATTTGTGGTTGATGGGCGACCCATAGGCGGAGGGGTTATTTCATGACAGGTAGGACATGAGTGGCTACACTTGTGGATGTGTTCCTGTCCCAGTGTGTCTGGTGTGGACAGGAACCGTATTTCAGCCCATGTGTTGTGTGTTGTGGTTGTGTGTGGAGTTGTGTGATTGCGTACCTGCGGCGTTGTCCATGAAGGTGCATTACTTGCTGGTAGTGGATCAGGTACAGCACCAGAAAGACGTGTAAGGCTGGATACATTAAGGTCAGACCAGGTGGAGTGGACCGGGAGTCTGGTTTCGCACTCCCCTGTCGTGCTTCCACCGTCTCCAGTTTGGTGGTTTCTCTGCTGCGGTGTGACGGGCTGTTTGGAGCATCATGATTTGTACGGCGGTCAGGACATAAAGGTCTCTATTGGCTCTCACTGCCGCGGTGGCAGGCGTATTTTTATGGTGGTTCACCTCGCACAGCGGCGGACAGGAAATGGGCTGTGTTTGCCCATTGTAATATGGCGGACATGAGGACCGCTGCTGGCATGCAGAAAATGACATTTTCCGCCACCGCCAGTACCGCGGCGGTGCCGCCGCCCACCATCATACTGAGCCTCATAGCGTAGCTCACGAGAATGCTACATCGCAAAAAAGGTACAATTCAAGTATAAAACTTACTGCCAACCAGAGTGAGCCATAAGAAAGGCCATACCTAGTGGCCAGGACATGATGACCTCTTTCTTATTAAAAGGAAACGTCACTAAAGTGTCTGTTGAATCTGAGCTACCACAACACCTGCACAACAATGGTCAAATTGTATTTTAGATTGCAGGTGAAATGTTCTATTGCCATGGCATCAGACTGTCAGCACTAGGATACAGAGGATCTCTAAAATCTAGACAGTAAGATAACTTCCTAATTATAAATTAATTTCACAATAATGTTACTGGATAACATAATGAAAGTGAATAGACAACGGTAAGTGTAGAGAATGTCTTAAATTAAAAATTGCTTTTAAGGAGATAGTGTTTCAGAGTCATCATTTCATTGGACCAATCTCCATAAACACCAAGACAGTGGTGTTGGCTCCAAGCAAAGCATACAAATCCTCTCTGCACTGCTTGATCACACAGTTGTCTTTTTCAATGCTGGGATGAGGACTGTTGAACTTTACCAGAAACTATTCTAGGATAGTTTTGAATCAATTTTTTATTTCTGAAGTACTGAGCTTAGAAAATGCACCAATAGAGTTTTTCCTTTTATAGTGTCTACCATCATATTGGATTGTGTCTATATTAAGGCAACAAAGGTCATATGGTTGCACCATATTTTATGAGACCAGTCAAGTACATTCCAGATTGCACAAGAACATTTAGTGAAGCTGAGAAAGTGTTCATTACTTTTTGTATGCTTTACTGTAATGCCCTAAGTGGGGCGGGTATAATCAGATGTGGATCCACAACATGCCATGTCACTGGAGCCAAGCTATTTGTGGCTGATGAGCCCTATATAGTGTGAAATCAGTTCTGGTTTGCTTGTGTTTTGGCTCAGGGAGGACCTGGCCCGGCAAATCGGGCTGGACTCCAATTGGAGCAGGGTCAAGACTGATGTGCTTATGGATGGATCCAAACTGAGGTACATGAGGTGCAAAATAACAATGGACTGGGATGCAACCCAAGTGATTACCAGTGGCTGCGATTCATTTAGGCACCCATTCATCCCTTGTTTGTATACTTTATGAAGACCATTCAGAGCACTAATATCTTTTCGTTATAATTTATTCTCTGGTTGGACTGATAACCTTCCTTAGAACTTCCTGCACTGTCACATTCTGTGTAGGGTGGCCAACTGGCCTGTTTTGTATGGAGTTGTCCCTCATTTGCATGTTTTGTCCCACTGTCCTTCACTCATTTGCTGCAATACCTGATGGTAGAGTGTCACCAAATGCCACGATTGTGTATGTTCATAGGCTAGGTGCCTGACTGGACACCTCAAGCCCCTGTAAGCTACCTGGCAGGCATGTGCGCATCTCACTATTTCAACCCTCTGTGAACTGTGAAGGAGGTGCTTTCTGTGAGGGAAGGAGCTACAGCACTGTAGGGGCCCTTCACAGTCCAGATTCATGGCCTTAATCATGTTTGGAGATCTAATTGGGCATGTAGAGATCTGCAATTAAACAACCCTGAATGTGTGAATGAAATACATGCTAGGGCACCTGCTGGGAATATATCATTGGTGTTTATTTCTATTATTAAGTCTTTTTCTGCGTGCAAACATTGTAAGGTCAGATGAGAAAATCATAAGTAGAGTATGATTTGTCCTAGAGCAAACAATTAGTGAAGTTGGAGACTCAATATTGTAATTTAATACTGCTTGCTACAAAGGTTATTAATTCATCTTCGTATTACATTATAGTGGAATGATTGGGAGTGTTTCTACTGTCTAACCTTGCTAATATCCAATCCAGCCTTTTTTAACGTTTCACTTGTTAACAGCTTTTAGTCTGATTCTAAATACTCCCAATTTTAGGCAGAAAATGAGTACAGAGAAATATGTTAAAAATGTGATTGCCCAAGAGCACATAATTTAGCCAATTAGGGAGGCAAGGATTAAAAACCATGTATACTGGTTCCAAAGTTTCCGTGTGAAGAGGTAAAGCCAGAATTAGACGATAAGTGCAATGATGGTGTCTGCCTACCCCCTTGAAATCCCACCTTTTTGGGGGCTCTTCCGAGTGTCTTCATATCAATTGCTAACTCTTCTGTACCTATTTCGTAGCCCCTCATATAATGACAAAAAGGCAGAAGGAGATTGTGAGACCTTTTCTGGAAGTCGTCTGGCAGGTTGTGGTTACTTGACAGTATCCATGGTAGATACTCTTGTTTACCACTGGTGCTTTATATCTTAAAACGATTTCATTACATTTGGATGATGGTGTTACTGATTTTGTAAACTTGCATATTCAAAAGTGCTAATAGTAAGCAGTCAATGCTTACTCCAGGAGCTAGTAAAGAATTAGGAATTCACATTCTGTATGACTCAATAGCCAGTCTTGATAAGGTCACTATCCAGTGAATGATTACTTTTAAAAGGGCCTGATTTACACCATGGAGTTATGGAATTAAACCCAAAAAATGCACTCCACGACTCATGATCCACCCTGCTCCCTAACAAATATCATATGATGGGTATGTGTGTGCAATGTATCTCTTTATGTGAAAACTGTCTCTGTAAACTGTATGATGTCATTAACACCAGTGTCTTGCAGGTGATAATGGAAAGCTGGACACTTTAATTCTGGGACTCTGTTGGAAAATAGCCCTCTCTGAAGGGTCACTCTAAACTTTGTGCTGTCCTCCACTTCTTTTTCTGATCTCGTTTGTGTTGATTTTAGGGCTCTAGGCACTTCACCATTGCTGACCAGTACTAAAGTGCATGCGCTTTCTGCTGTAAACATGGTAGTATGGGCTTATCCACAATTTACATATTCAATTTACATGTAGGTCTCCAGTAAAATGCACTACAAGTGCCATGGGCAAGTAAATTAAAGGTTCCTAGTGACCCTGCAGGACTGATTGATCCACCCACAGAAGAAGCCATATAAACATCTCAGGCCTGCCACTGCAGAGCCTGTGTGTGTAGTTTTCCTGCCACTTTGAATTTGTCATTTGAAACCCTTTGCCAACCATAACCTCTCCTTTTATTGCACCCAATTCACCCCTAAGGTAAGTCCTGGGAAGCCCAAGTGCAGGGTGCTGTGTAATGAAAAGGTAGGGCTTGTACCTATAAGTTTTGTCTGTCCTTGTATTGAAAACCCCCAAAATTAGTTTTTCTCAACTGTGAGGCCCATACCTCTCATAGGTTAACAGGGAAAAATTCCTTAATACACGTTTAGGCTGTAATTCCTAATCACAAAGGAGTAGCTGTATCATGTTTTATATCTTAAGAATGGTAATGATAAATCCTTTTTACTGGTAAAGTTGGATTTGACATTACTATTTTAAAAATGCCACTTTTACAAAGTGGACATTTTTCTGCTCTGTGTGCCTGCAGCTTGTCTCCAAAACATGCCTGAGGTAGGTGACAGCTTCACTTTGTGCAGTCCCTCTAGACAGCCACAAACACAGTAAAGTTAGGTGTGTCTGAGTATCCATTGGCATTCTGATGGCTCTTCTTGGGCAGGAAGGGAGGGAGGGGCTGGGACCCAACAGGGTATAAGAACAAGGCTCTGAACCCACCAAATGAGACACTTCTGGAACTATAAAGAACTCCTATCAGAATAATGACTGTGCTGCTGCAAGGACTGTCACTCTGCTGGACTGCTACTCTGCAGGAACTGATTTCTGCTGAGTTACCCTGCTGCTTAATGCTATCAGACCCTGCTGAGGTGAGAGGTGTACTCTGACTTGAACGCTGAGCGATCTCCAAGGTCTTGTTGGCTTGCCTCCTGTTGCTTGAGACTCAGTGCTAATAAAGTCTCTAGCCCTGCTCCTTTGCCTCTGGAAGTCGGCCCAGATACTTGCACCAGAGAAATCAAATTATCTCTAGTCTGCTTGTAACAGAACTAACCCATGAACCCTGTTGCAGGAGTAGAATCGGCACATCCTACTCATAACTGCAGCAATGTATCACTGCTACGGAACAAATTAATTGATTCCACTGCGTGGAGAAGATTGAAACTTTGCCCCTCCAGCGTGGGTTAACCCAGTGAATTACCTTTGGAACCGCCACACTCTGAACCAGCACTTCCCTCAAAGGACCCGATGCATTGCCGCAGTTGCATGGAGAAATCCAGCACAACACCCCAACTGCCTGAGGATCATCAAATCATGTGCTCCAACAAGAATTAAGGTACTTTTGCTCAGCGGGCCCTGCATGGGTCCTGAAGCCGGTCTGTGCTTTATCAAAGGCGGCATGAAATCTTTGACTTTGTCCCAGTCCAGCGTGACCAGATAACCCCCATAGGGGCTTATTGCTTCCAAGCGATAGATCTCTTTTAATTCTTTCAAATTTACATCTGACACATTACCAACTTTACAAAAAGTTGAAAATCTGGGAAAGTGTCAGGTTCCATGGTTGTTGTATGGGAACACCCACAGTAACACCCATTGAACGCCCCTTTCATGCAGAGTAATGTTTGAAAGAGGCCCATGTTTACTAGGCCATAAAAAGTCATGCAGGGTGACTTTATGTGGCCTTGTAAATATGGGAAAGCCAATAGCGTTGCCCAATTAATTATACTCCCTTTACTCGTGTACGATGGCATGGATGCCATATGCATTTACTTATACATTGACAGTCATCATGCATGCACAATACACATATGAACTTTCACATACACTCACAGACTCTCACCATAGTTCTCCTTTTCATTGTGGTTGTTGGTTGGTTAATTTTTGGTGCTGGGGAACATTTTCTGTCCTAAAGATTGCACTTGTAGTTTTCCCCTACTATCATAGAGGTTTGATGATTAACTGAAGGATGATTACACGAATTCATCATGGCTTCTTTAAAGCCCGCTTCTTCCTGCTAGGTGTCTGCTTCCTCAGTTATACAATTCTGGAGTTTTTGATTACATTACACATTCATTACATTACTCATTTATTACATTACATTGCCCCTGCTTGTTCCTATGAGTCACTAGGTTCGTCTTTCATGTCTTGACACACTGTATTCTACTTCAGGCTTACTAGTTTCTCAATAATATATTGGCACTGTATAGAATTATTTTTGGAGCAAAAGGCAAGCTTCGTGACTAGTAGGATGGAGGTAAAAAAAAACGTTCATCAGCTAGTCAAGCCTAGTATTATCAATCAGGACAATAGATAAAATTGGTATTTTTTCAAGACATTGTGACATTTTTGTTCTGGTGCTTTTTCGTACAATGTTACAGGGATCATCCTTCTGTATGGGAAGGGACCGTTGGGTGAAAAGGAATATTTGTGGAGCGGGTCTCTCTTTCTTCAGGAAGGTAAAGAACCATTGCCCTAGTAGAGCCTTAGGCAAAGTGAGGCACCCTGAAGCCTGATTGCCTAGCATTTTTCGCCCACATTTCACCTTCATTCTGGCCACAGAACAACCAGTGAAGCTTTGCTATGTCCGAAGTGCCTATTAACAGCTTTAAAACTCTACAGACAGCATCTCCACAGGCATTCAGCAAGTGTCTAACATTGTACTCAACTTCGAAAAAGTGAAATGGGTAACAGAGAAAAGTCCGTCACTATCACCCCAAGGACAAAAGTACCTTCTATTGTCATTAATACAGAAGCATCCAGATGACTGGGGAAATTTATATTTGATTCTTTTTTCAAGCCCATATACATTCACACAGACAATGCTCTTTCATCTCTTCCTCGGTGTTTATGCAAACTTCCATAGTTTCCATTCCGTAAAATGCTTCTTATAGGTGCAAACTGCACACATCAGATTCAAATGTCAGTCTAAATTGCCAAAAGATGCAGCTGAAACTGTTCACAGTGACCCGCTTCCACAGGCTGTAAAATAACATCAGAAAGAGCAGAATGTCATTATCTTGAAATATAAATTATTTATATACTAAAAACATCACTACCATCCACTAAAACATTTCAATAAAATAAATACGTGCATAGAGCAGCCAACTATAAAGCCAATTAATCACATAATGAAATTATTGCTTAGCATAATATAAACAATGTTAACATTCCATATCAATCTTTGGTGTTCTAGTGTAATAAGTTCATGCACAACAACTAACAAGATTTTATGCATATACAGATATGTATGTGTTTAGCATGATCTAGTAGGTATTTTAATTGTTATCTGTAATATCTCTCTAATGCAGTCAATCTAAACACTTTCCTACACTTCTAAAACATTACAATGTTTTTTTCTCCAGTTTTCGTTTAAAGGCCATACAATTATTAAGACCATCAAAGCTGGTACTTGTAAATGAATGATTGTGTCATGAAAATGTCCACATGTATTCATATTTACTGTTATATGTTCCCCATGCGCTTATACATATAAATGAACTTCCCACCTCATAATTACAAGACCATGCCACCTCACCAATACACAACGAAAATAACATCCTGGAGGTATTTGCTCAACTTCTTATGGATTCTCTTTGTGAACTCAAAATCAAAAGAGGTAAGGAAGAGCAAAATATTTTAACGAGGTCCTACACCCAAGCTCCTCTCCAGTAACAGAGGTAGGGGTAGTTCCTCCTTCGCCAAAATGGTCACCAAAGGTTGACCCAAGTGGCTGGTAGTACTGTTGCAGGAAGACCTGAAGGTCAGATCTTGGTGCCCCTGTCATGCTTCAACATTGGGCACTCCTTGTCAGGTCGGCGCTGCAATGCCTGACGGGCCTGCGGGCTTTTTGTCAGAGATCTTTTGATCTGAATTTATCTGAATATGCCATATAGATGAGTGCAAGTGAGGGAGCTAACTAACCATGTAACTAGTGGAGTGAGTGAGTGGTGGCTCTCTTTGTGAACTTCATTTATGTCAATACATTTTCCTATAAGTATTTCATTTTTTCACACAGATTAAATCATCATTGAACCAAAAAGATGTGTGTGAACTCCCCAATATCAGGTGATATTGTAAAAACAATAGACAGGAGTTTACTGTACCACAGAGGTAGATTCAAACCTTGCTTTTCCATTTGGTGTTCTCTAAGCTTAATTCTTTACATGGCTCCGTAATTATTAGAAGCTGTTGGGCTTTTGGGCTGAGCGGAATGCATGCCTCCATCCCCGCCCAGCAGACTCTGTAAAGAGTCATCATCTGTAGCGACTTGTCCTTGAAGCCACAAATCAATGCTGCAGTCTCTTCCTGCTTCTTCCATCTTCGTAGAATTCGGAAGATCTGTAGGTTCTTGACCACGGAGGCCCTCACTCTTTTCATCTTGGCCCTGGTCACCTCTCGCAATGACTATGCAAATGCTCTTTATGTTTGCATTCCAGCATACCAGCTTCATCGCCTACAGCTCGTACAAAATCAGGCAGCTAGGCAAATTTTTCGCCAATCCAAGCTCCAACATGTTAGCCCCTTGATGAAGAGCCTTCATTGCTCCCAGTAGCCAAACGCTGTGTATTTAAATTAGGCTGTGTTATCTTCAAAGCCCTTGCTGGTCAAGGCCCTGTTTTTATTTCTTCCAGGATCCAATGTTATGTCCCCTCACGTGAACTCCGCTCCTCTCACCTCAACTTGCTCACTGTCCCCACTTTCAAACAAAAAAAACATAGTGGTCTTAGGTTTTCTTTTCTGCCCCCCCCCGTTTTTGGAACTCCCTTCCGAATGGGCTGAGATCGGTAACGTGCTATACTCAATTCAGAACTCTCCTGAAAACTTTCCTGTTCTCACAAGCTTATGAATAATGTTCTGGGAATCTTTCTGCTGCAGTCCTCCCGCTGCTAGCGCCATGAAACCGCTTGGTGGAAGTACGCTTTAAAAATAATTTTAACATAACATAACATAACATTGTGAAATGCAGGGGTGCAGTTCATCTCTGCACCCTGTGGGCGGCACCCAAGGTAGTGAAAAGCTGCCATTGTACTCCCTCGGTATTAGAAAACAACGGTCCATAGACTATTACTTATCAATGCCACAATTAGTCGGTGCTTAGTTATTAAGTAAACATTCAAGAGTATAAGAATCTACTCTGAATTCTCTGGTTTGGTTTAATCTCTGGTTTGGTTTAATGTGTTCCATATCTAAGAATATAATTCTATCAATATCTATTTCCATATTTTTGTAATTAATTTGTGTGATTGTTGGGTATTTTATGTCATCAGTCCTTATGGCGCCTTTCGGTTCTCTCTTAACATTTCTTTCCATTTATGGGTGGTAAATCCCACATGTTGTAGGTTGCACTAACAAACTATTAGACATATGTAAATATTTGTGTGCTTGTTGGTGCTGCTGCAGCACCACCAAGCATATTACAAGTTTCCTAACCACCAGCCCTCCCATGACAGTTCTCACGCCATGAAACTGCTGGTGGTGAGGAAACAAAGGTGGCCCTACAGGCCCTCTCTTGCCATTCTGCATGGGAGTGCATGCAGGGAGGAACATGTTGTGTCCCCCTGTGTGCAGCCCCCAGTTCCTACATGACATGGACTGCACAGCACATTCCTTCTAGGAATGTGCATTGGCGGTCCTGTGGCAGTGCACTTCTAAGGCTCCATATGAGCCTTTGTACTGCAGCACCGCAGGAATGCCTGGCCATCCACCTGCCAGACCATGAAATTACTCATAATCTGGCAGGTGGCAGTCTTCTTTGGCAGTGTGGGAGCGGGCGACGGTGTGGCGGCCAGCTCCAGCACCGCCAAACTCGTAATGAGGCCCTTACTCAAACATGGAAAGCACTTTTGTTTAAGACTTCGGACACTGTATCGTAAACGGGACTGACCAACCTCCAGTTGTGGTTCCACTTGCCTCATTCAGATGTGGCAGAATACTGTTCAGTCAAACTCCAACATTTCCCTATAGGAGCATGCATTATGGTTGTAAACCGGACTTAATAGATGCTCCCATAGGGAAATGGGAGGTGTTGTTTATCCCTGCACCCCACGGTGCCTGCCACAGGGTGCAGGGTTCAACAGCCCCCAAACGGAGGTACATACACAAGGGTGCCCTGCTGGGGGCCCCAAAACACGCTTTCCAACATGTTTTCCATGTCAGACTGGCCACAATGGACACCATGCCAGAAACCGTCCATCGTAATCCCAAGGGATGAAAGTCCCACCCTTTGGGATTACGAGCCAGTATGACTGGTCAAGGAGCTCCTTGAGCCTGCCGGAAGCGAGCTGGAATGACCAGATGGTTTCAATTCCGACCGACTGATACATAATCAGCCAGTTGGAATTTAAACTGACGATAGGGGGTCGGAAAGCCCCCGGAGGCTCTCCAACCTCCATCGCAATAGGCTCATAATATCATTCTTTAGTGTCCAACACCTTCCCTAAATATGGGTAGATTGGAGTGGAAATAGGAAATGTCAACCCTTTAGTGTCTAATGCTTTCACAAATTGGTTTAGATTGGAGTAGGAATAGTTAATGTCACCCATTTAAACTCACCTTCCTTAAATTGGTTTTGATTGGAGTTGGAGTGTAAATATCAAATGTCACCGCTTAAATGCACAACACCTTCCCCATAGCGTTTAGATTGGAGTGAGTATAGTTAATGTAAACCCTTTAGTGTCCAACACTAGTCACAAATTGGTTTCCATTGTAGTGGGAATAGTAATTGTCATCCTTTAGTGTCTAACACCTTCCCTCGATATGGTTAGATTGGAGAGGAAATAGTAAATGTCATCCATTTAGTGTCCAACATCTTCCTTAAATTGGGTTTGATTAGAGTCGGATAGTAAATGCCATCCTTTAGTGTCCAACACCTTCACCCAATATGGTTAGAATGGAGTAGGCATAGTAAATTTCACACCTTTAGTGTCCAACTTCTTCCCCCAATATGGTTAGATTGGAGTGTGGAATTGTAAATGTCACCTCTTTAGTGTCTAACAATTTTATTAATGATTTATGTTGGAGTGAAACTCTTTATGTTTAAAATATTATTCTTAAATATTTAATTTAACTTTTATTTGTATGTCATAGATTTACTTTATGTTATTGCAGTAGTATTGTTGGTGATTACAAATATATATTTTATATACATTTATTCACCCGAGCTCACAATTAATAGAGCACCCACTGGTTCCTCAGACAGAACTCTCACAGTTGAACAGTCAAAAATCAGGGCCACCTCAAGACCTACGGCTCTTCTCGCAGCTACTTTCCAAGTAACGTCTGGATTTAATTAATCTCCAACAGAGGCGCCAGCATTCTACAAAGGGAGACTGGGAACTTCAAATTCCCAAACGCCACTTTTAGACACCAGCCCCATTCATCCAACTACAGGGGAGGACAATATCCTAGTACCTCAGTGTACAGTGTACAGCTACAGAGCTTTATCTTTAATTACCCATTACCGAGAATTATCTCTTCCATCGGCCGCAGCATGTACAACCAAGCTGGTTCCCGAAGAAAATTCAAAGCAAACAAAGTCATTAACCATTGATGAAGTCTTTACGCAAGCATCTAACAGCCCAGGCACCAACCTGCTACTAACCCCAGAATAAGTTTACAGAGGCCCTCATGACATTCTTAACCAAGGGAACATTCTAAGACTTTTCAAATCATTCCTGGACTTAAGCACTTTCCAATCGAAAGATAGAATTGCCATTGAATTCATACCAATCATAGGAACCCAAGCGGGTTAGGCAACCCAAATCACAGTAGCTTCTCCAGCAATTAGAGAACTGGTTCAGTCAAAAACCCAGAGTCCCCCATTACCCCCGCTACCCACTAATACTAGAAAACAATCAGGTCATGCTCCCAGTGTACCTTTGGCTCCTTTTTCTGTATTAAAGTCAGCAAGAAGCTGTTTGCCAGCAGCAACTCTAGAGCATACAACTAATCAGCAAAATCCTGAAAGTACAGACTGTTCATGGCTACCAGGTGGTTTATCCAGAACCCGGAATTATTGAAACACCTTTAACCACGGCCTAACAATATGTTCCTGGAATATCAACGGATATTGGCAGAAAAATCAATCCGCAGCCACCCTTGACTTCTTAAAGGAATGTGACATGATTCTCTTACTGGAAATCTGGGCAGTAGACAGTATCCTCATCAAAGGCTACCTGGAATTTACGTTCTTTGCCTCAAGACAGTCTAAGTTTGGCAGGCCGAGCGGCAGACTCACGATCTACGTATCAACCAAACTATCCCAACGCATCCAACAGATAGAATTTAAAGAAGACTGACTCTCCGGAATAGTATTGAGAAGCCACCCACCGACAGACAGCTGCTCCTCCTCAATCTCCATATCTCTCTGAGTACCATCGAGAAAAAATCCAAAATGGATTGTTTGACCATCATCGTTTGCAACCTACTAAGTGAATACAGCAGCATACCTAGCATAAATTCAGGGGATTTCATCACCAACCTCTACTGCAAACCTCCTGAAGACATAGGGATTACTTGCCCAATGGTTCCCCCACACCTCGCTTCACAATCGACCCCGCAGGAAATAGACCATCGAAACTGGGGGAGTATGCAGTCATCCAGCTAAGCAGCGTATGATTCACTGAATGGGCGCTTTCACACGGACACTCCTCCAGCCTGGACACGATCAGATCGCGGAACCCACTCCTTCTTGGACTTTCCTTTAGGGAGTAGGGAAATACTCCCTCTGATTGAGAGTTATCACATTGCACCACAGGGTGAGAGTGACCATCGGCCATGAATTAAAATACTGTCCACCAACACCCCACAACATCAGGAACTTGCCCATACTCATTCAGGATGTCATACAGAGAACCTAAAGCGAATGAAAAGGTCGGATGGTGTGGCTCTCCCCTGGATGGAAAAATGCAGAGCTCTACTACATTCATCACTGGACACAGATTCCTCAGTTATCAGTGGTTGGGCTAGCTTCATAAGTCAATTATTCCACCCAAGTGGAGCACCCGGCAACAGGCACTTCAATTTCGCATCTCACCAGCTGCACTAAAACTAAAGGTGCACATAAACTGAGCCCTTTGCTTGTCAAGGAAGACCCCAGGTGACAAAACTACATTCAACAATTACAAGCAAGCCCAAGCAGCTTTCAAGCTCGCAATACATAGGGAAAAACAAGCAGCCTCGGGTCAATTTTGGCTGAAACTTATTCATGAAAGCAAGAATCCCAATTCAAAGCAATTCTGGTCTTTAGTAAACAGGGCGTACAAGCCAGAATCAGCCAGGGCAGTGCAAACATCAGCCCAGACGAATGGACACAGTTTTTATCATTTCATTTTAGAGATCACAACAAAAAGGACGACTATCCCAAATCCCTCAGTTCAGCCAATGCCGCAATATAATCTCCGGAATTTGAGAGCTCAAGCTGACCCTGCCTTAGCCCCTCATCTAACAATGTTATAGAAGAATTTACAACCAAGGGCTATGTGAAAAACAATGATTTACCGTCGGATACCACATTGACATCAGATGATCTAAAAAACAAGATCTCAGGCTCAATAAGGAAAGCCAGGGCCGAAGGAGCCCCAAGGGCCAAACAGTCTTTCTCAGGCCATGTTTAAATCAGATGTTGAACAATGGTGAGTTTACCTGACCCCACTGTTTCTCCACTGCAGGTTAAATAATACTATTCCAGAGTCCTGGAGAGGTGCTATCATTCACCCATTTTATAAAAGCGGGAAGAGAAACGATCCTAACAATTATGGAATGATAGCACTCCTCGAGGTTAAGTCCACATATTATGCTAGCATTTTATTGGAAGAGCTGTTGGCCTGGGCCGATACAACAAAGCACCTCCCTATTAACCAGGTGGGTTTTGTGGCCAACACTGTTACTACACTAATTTACTCGTGTTAACCGTCCTGATAGAGAAAGCAGCAGTCCAACAAACTCAACTACATTTCTGCTTTGTTTATTTTAAGGTGGCCTTCGATCGAGTGCCCCGGGGCCTGCTGTGGCAAAAATTAGAGTCCTGGGGCATACCTCCAACCCTTTTACATGCTATAGTTCAATTCCACTCGGAAGCATGGATTAGAATCAAGTTGGACGAAGGCTCCCACGTCTCCAGGAAGATCGGAACCAAAAGCGGTGTCAAACAAGGCTGTGTGCTGGCCCCACTCCTTTTTAACTTGTTTATATCAGATTTATCCCCAATACTGATAGTGTTAACTGCCACCCCCCTCAACTAGATGGAACCCGCATCAGTAATCTGTCATAGGCCGACGATTTGTTGTTGCTAAGCCACATAAAAATAGACCTACAGAGGCAACTCGTTGTACTGCTTCCCTATACTACAAGAAACTCTGAATGTGCTAAAAACAAAAACAATTTCTTTTGGGAAGCATAAGAGGTCATGTGGAGGGTGATATTTCAATAAAGCAAAGCTTGAATCAACACCCCATTACAATTATCTGGGAATCTTTCTTGACACTAAGGGGCCGATTCCGATTCAGTAAACCAATCGTACGACCAAATCGAATCCGTAGCCCTTTCCGACCGACTCGTACAATTCCGTCCGAATCGCATAGTACAATTCATTTGAAAAATATACGACGAATCGTTGCGAACTGTACAAAAAGCAAGGGAAAATCCGTACGACACGGACCCTCACAGTGAACCGTACAAATCGTAAACATGCTCTACAACCAGACAAGTACGATCCGGACAGGGGAATGAGAACGAGATTCGTACAGAAAACGTCGCGTATGAGTGATTCGTACGGAGCGCCACACAATCATGGGGTATACGCACCGTACCCATACGTACCGTACCCCTGCAATCATGGGGTGTGCGCACCGTACCCCTATGCACCGTACCCCTGCAATCATGGGGTGTACACACCGTACCCCTACATACCGTACCCTTGCATTCATGGGGTGTATGCACCATACCCCTACGCACCATACCCCTGCAATCATGGGGTGTGCGCACCGTACCGCTATGCACCGTACCCCTGCAATCATGGGGTGTACGCACCGTACCCCTACACACCGTACCCTTGCAATCATGGGGTGTATGCACCATACCCCTACGCACCATACCCTTGCAATCATGGGGTGTACACACCGTACAACTATGCACTGTACCCCTGCAATCATGGGGTGTATGCACCATTCTGGGGGGGCGGGTCCATTTCGTATGAGGCTCGAGTCGAAATCTGCTTTTCCGTATGTTTTGAGCTCCCGTAGAAAAAGAGTTGTACGGAGTGTTGACGAGACGAATCGTACTTGCTGGGTCGAAAAATGCATACTGCGTGTTCCGAATGCGATTCATACGGATTTTTAAGTCGTATGGTCTTTCGTACGATTCGTACGGAGATCTGCTTTGGGTCCAAATCGTACTTCATCCTACGTACGGGGACGTTTAAGGGTACGATTCGTATGGGAAATATGCTCCATATGGCTATTTGTAAGGGATTTTACCGAATCGAAATCGGCCCCAAGATGTGCATTCATCAAGCAGAAAGAAGCATTAAGGGCCAAAGCTTTCTCACTAGAGGCTGCCGCTGCGAAACTGTCAAAACAGCTCCTTGGCCCAAGCCTAACCCGTGTGCTGAAAGTGATGAAGGCAAAGATAACTAATTCTCTTTCGTATGGGCACAAGATCACGAAGGGCTCATCAAGCACTTTGTTAAACAAACTAACAATCAAAATGTATAAACGTGCGTTCCGCCTGCCAAAATCTGCTTAGCCAGCCCAAGTTCGGCTCGAACTAGGCCTATTTGACCATCATGGCGTAGAGTCTGGCTCGTTCATAAAGTTTTGTAACAGACTGCGCCATGCTTGTGAAGGCTCCCGGGAGGCCAGACTTTGTCAGGAATAATCGAAAAACCTTAAGAGCCAGAAATATCGGCATTACTTGGATCACTGCCTACAATTACTGAGAGTTAACGAATTTTGGGGAACAAACCCCTCACAGACGATGCTGAAGGTATTCATCAAGAAGAGCATCTGGCTGTGGTCTTTTCATTCAGAAAGAGCAAGATTGTCTAAGAGGAAACACACTTGGGCAGTGGTTTCCAATTTTAAACCAGGCGTTGAGTCCCCTATTCATCAAGCACGTTCGCACTTTACTAGAAACAAATGTTTTTAGTACTGAGGATGGGTGAATGGCCTTTTTTGAAGAACCTTCCTGAATGGTGCCATTCCAGCAATAGAATCAAATGTAGGATGTGCAGCTATGACTCCAAATCAATGGAACACATAGTCTGTGTGTGACCGGCAATGCTTACAGTCAGAAGGTCATTATTGTGGGAAGAATGGATCAGGCTAGGAGTTCGAACATGCCGCCAAGTCATAATAGCTGCCTTAAATCCATATAACAGGAAGCTGAACATTGGGCTCACCAAATTTCTCAATAAACAGTCAAAAATGTTGGAAGATCAGTGATGTCATCAGTGATGTCATTTGAGATGTCATCAGTGATGTCACTGACCATGTCATGAATGATGTAATATGTGACATCATCAGCAGTGGATTGCGGGTGCGCGAAATATAGTTAGTACAACTAACTATATAAGAGCAATTTGCAAGGTTTTTTAAATGCTAATTGCTAACTATATCAGGCGTGAAACCTATATATTTTTTTCAATAAATTTCAAAAGTTTTGTAAATGCTAATTCTATTAGCGGATAACGTTTCTATATGTTATTATCCTTCTGGGACCACCTGAGCAGCCATCTTGTTTCTCAGGAGAAGTGAGGCACAAGAGAGCACAAAACAAGAGTGGAAAACGCGAAAAGGGGGCAGGGTTGAGACCCCCTGACACCCTAGCCCTTCTCAGGGGGTCCCAGAAGGACCACCAAGTGCAAACAATTTTTTTTTAAATCGCGAGCGACGCGTACGGTCCGCGTACCCCGCAATTTCTTTTTTTTGCCCTTGGGGGTCCTTTTGGGACCCCCTGAGAAGGGCTAGAGGGTTGGGGGGTCTCTACCCTGCCCCCTTTTCGTGTTTTCCACTCTTGTTTTTGTCTCTCTTGAAAAACAAGATGGTGGCCAACACTTCCTGGTTTGGACAGTTTGGAATGTTGACAGTCGACAGCCAGCCAATCAGATACTCGCTCGCGCACGTAAGGGTACGCGCATGTACGCGTACGGTGCGCGTACGGTGAGCGCATATAGATATATAATTTGATCAAATTCAATTTTCTCAACAACTACTGGGGGATTTACACCAAACATACAAAAGTCACTGCTGCATACCAGTCCCTACCATTTTGCCAAATCTGGTAAAATTCCGTTCAGCCGTTCGAGCTGTAGCCTTGTCAGAATGTCCCTATGGAAATGAACATGGGGGAAACACGTTTTGGGACCCCACTTTTTTCTCGGCCCCCGCTTGACGAATCCCCCCGAAACTTTCAGGGAAGGAGCGGAGCGCAGCGAGGCAAATTTAAGGAAAATTACAGGCAGATCCCTGTAACAGCCGAAACGCGTCATGCTGGTGGAGAGGAGAAAATAAACCACTTCATTTCACGACTCCTGGTGTCTGAGAGATCTGTACCTGTGGTAAATTGCAGCGTCGAAGGCTGAATTAGCAGGATATTGTTTTATATATATATATATATGTCAAAATCCTGGTACCACAATCCTTTTGGAAAAACCAGAGTCGAAGCCCAAGTCAGTTTCAAAGTGCTTAAAGATTTAATTGGCAGAAAAACAACCCTACGCGTTTCGAGGTACGCCTACCTCTTGCTCACGGGTGGAGTGTAAATCAAAGCGCCAAACTTTTAAAGTGACAGGTTCAGTGTTTGAACAAATCACGTGATAATTGACATGAAAACAGACTATCGTAGCTACTTTGTTTACACATTGTTACAGCACATATTGTAAAGTGACATATTTAGCAAATAAACATTGCGTTAATTCATATATATAAAGTGGTGCCTTAAATATAATGAACAGTCAAATATGCATTTCTGCCGAATCTGATGATTGCTCAAATTGGCGGACATATTCGATTGCGATAGAATGTCATTGTGACGTCGTTGTCAGCCATATAGTGAAGCCTCCAAGATGATGATAGGTATTGCACACATTAGACAAACGATCAGGCAATATTTTAACCATGATCCATGGTTGTAAAGAAGTCTGTAGCGCCCCAGTGGGCATACAAAATTAGAAATATTGTGCAATACGTGTTTGACACATTCTTCATCAAGCCCCAGTGGGCAGGCATCCACAATCTGTAACAAAGAGACAACGTGTATATTTTAGCATATGTGTCTTCAATAACAATCCTTATTGTGATGTGCATGTGCAATGAAAATAATAACTCAGTTAAAAGTTAGCAGTTATTATCAAAAGGTGGTGACAAACAAATTTAAAAACGCACATTTATATGTTTTAATGCAGGCACTATGTGCAAAACAAGTTCAAATGATGAAGAATATGTCATTACATTCAGTCATACAGATGTATTGCTATTTCTTCCCCGAGGTTGTGACCCCCCGGTTGGATTGCATTGTACTTAATTATGTATTTGGACTCCAGTTTTCTTAAATCGAGCCATCTGTTGCCACCCCTTTCTTTGTTTTAAACACAGTCAAGTACCACAAATGTTAGCAGGTTGGGATTTTGATTATGTTCTAGGGCAAAATGCCTTGCTACTGGGTACTGTTGATTAAGGTTTTTTATGGCCCTTAGATGTTCTAAGACCCTGAGTTTTGCTTGTTTTGTCGTGCACCCAATGTAGGATTTTTTGCATGGGCATTGTAATGCGTAAATAGCATATGCTTGGTGATGGTGTGCTCATCTTGATCAGGGGAGAGTTTAATTGATTTACAGTTTTTACTGGTTTTACACGCTTTGCACTTTTTACAGGGATAAAATCCTTGTATTGCATTTTGCTTGGGGCAACTTTTAATCAGTGTTGTGCTGAGCATGTCTTTCAAAGACCCCGCTTTTTTATAGGTAACTGATGGAGTCACATATATTACCTCTTCTAGATCTTTGTCTAATCTGAGGATCTCCCAAAACTTTTTTAACCCACGTCTGACTTCCCAAGATTGACAGTTGTATGTGGTTATAAAGCGAATCGTTTCTTCCTCTTTACGCTTTTTAGGAATTAGGAGATCTTTTCTTTCCATCTGGGCTACTTTTTCTTCTGCCTGTTTGATGGTTTTCTTTGAGTAACCCCTGTCTAAAAACCTTTTCTTCATTGTTTCTTTTTCTTTTTCAAAACCATCTACCATGCTGCAGTTCCTTTTGGCCCTGATGAGTTCCCCAAATGGAATACTGTGTATGAGTGAGGTTGGGTGGCAACTGTCTGCATTAAGGAGGCTATTTCCTGCCGTTTCCTTTCGAAATAGTGAACTGATAAGTACCCCCTCCTTAACTGTCAGAGTGACATCCAGGAACTCTAGGTTGGTTTGGCTCATTTGACTCGTAAATTTTAGGTTGAGGTCATTATTGTTAATAATGGACTCAAACTCTTGTGCTTGGTTGAGCGTGCCCTTCCAAACGCAGAAGATGTTGTCTATGTATCTTATCCATAGGACGGTGTGGGCACTAAAGTGGGGGATGTTGTTCACCACTAGCTCCTCCCACCAGCCCAGGTATAACCCGGCAAAGCTGGGGGCAAAGCAAGTACCCATCGCCGTCCCACGGATCTGTTTGTACATCCTTTTATTGAAAATGAAATAATTGTTGCTGAGGCAAAACCACATCATGTCTAATAACATGTTGGTGTGTATGAGATGTGAGATGGAACAATTTTTTAAGAAGTATTTGCATGCATCAATACCTAAACTCTGCGGTATACTTGTATATAAGCTAACCACATCAAAGCTGATTAGCCAATATTCAGGTTGCCATACAAATTCCTCAATTATTCTCAAAAAGTCAGACGTATCTCTGACGTATGATGGTAGCGCTTGTACTGAGGGTTGTAGGAAATGGTCGATGTACCGGGAGGTATTCTCTAATAGGCTACCAACAGAAGAGACTATAGGTCTCCCAGGCGGTGTTACCATGCTTTTGTGTAATTTTGGCAACAGGTACAATGCCGGAGTCACAGGGTGTTTGCATAGCAGGAATTTATATTCTTCATCTTCAATTGTGCCTGCCTCTTTCCAGCTATATAATTTTCCATGATATGTCTGAATCATGTCATTATATTCCTGTTTAGTGGCTATTGTGTAACTCTCCAAGTCATTCAATTGTTTCTCTCCTTCCTTCAGATACATATCAATGGGCCAGATAACTACATTTCCCCCTTTGTCGCTATTTTTTATCACAACATCAGACCAACATGATATATCTTGCAAAGCTAGGTATTGACTTTTGCTAAGATTCATATTGATTTTAGGTCTTTGTTTGTCAATTTTGCGCATTGCAATCAACATCCCCTGTTCAAAAGTGTCAATATAGGTGTTTGCAATATTGGGCACAAAAATAGATTTTGGTTTAAAACCACTTTTGCTACAAATATCCACAGTTTCAGTTTCAACTAAATTCAATATCGGATTATCTGAGATGTCATCACACCCAGCTAGTTCGTGAAAAGTTTGTAAAGATTCAGCATCATTGAGAGTTAATTTGCTGACTTTGTCTTGGTTACTGTCTTTTTTCAAACGTGTTCTGTTGGCAAACCATTTTTTTAGCTTAAGCTTTCTGGTGAATTTAAATAAGTCTATGAGTGCGTTAGTGAAAATAAATCTTTCCGTAGGGCAAAAAGAGAGACCTCTAGACAGTACGTCTAATTGATCAGAGGACAAAGAGTGTTTAGATAAATTTACCACTGTTTTGGTCTTCATTTTTTCATCGATTTGCCCCTTGTACGCATTCTCACGGGGCTGGCCACGCTCTTTGCCATTCCTCTTCCAGTCGCTGTGTTCCTCCTTTGCCGCCTCTTCCACGATTTCTTTGAGGCGTGCCTGCTTGACGTCCTTGTACTATCAAAGCTAGTTCGTTTAAAATTCTGTCGTTTGGGGTCATGTCCTCCTCCAATTCTGATATGTTGCTTTCCCCAGATTCGCTTTCGGTCACTACCAATGCGGTTTCTTCTTCTATGGTCGCCGTAGTTTCAGTGGTAGTTTTGCTTTTTTTGGGCGATTTGGCTTTCTTTTGCTTTTTAGCCGAGTCTCTTAGTGCATCGAATCTCTTGGCGAACGTGAGGATTTGACCTTTTTTGTAATCGACCTCATCGCGGAGGAATTTCCTTTGTTTTTTGTCTTTTATTTCTTGTTCAAGTTTTTCCAATCTTTTAGTCAACTTGGCCATCTCAGTTGAAAGCTCAGTTTCAGTATATTTTTCCTTTAATTTAGTTGTCAGGACTTCAATCTCCTCGTTTAGTCTGGCACACTCTTTTTCAGCATACTTTATAAGTATTTTCAGCATGTTATTTGAGCATGCGTTGTTATTTTCCATCCACTCGTTTATTAGTTCCGGATCTTGTTTCTGGAAGGTAGGAATAATGAAAATACGTAATCCCCTTGGTATTCGATTGCATTCCTGGTATTTGGTGAGAGCAGCCGCTTCCCACCACTTGGATCGTTCATGTTTTAATGCCTTCCAGAGCGTGTCCCATAATTTCTTTGTTTCATCCACAGGTTTGACTGGTGCTGCACTCGTGCCTGCATTTACATCCGCGCTGATCCCAGCGTGGGTGAACAGTTTGTCAGCCGCCTCCTTCCTCCTGCTGTTCCTCACATCGGCCATTTGTCGTCTTTACAGCGAGCCCCCCTGCGTGTCGCTGTTTGCACTTTGAAAGTCTCTGTTTCGCCTTACTTCTAATGCCTCCGTTTAGAAAAACGGCTTTCGAGGTAATTGTTACCTTACATGGAGAGTTTCAGCAGCAATCGGAAGTTTGAAATGTTGTTCTTTCCACTCCGAGTGAAATCACTGCTGTGCACGATTCAGAATAGAGTTTACCGTTGCAGACAGAATCTCCGAACCCTCGCTATTCAGGCAGTCAAGTAGCAGGTGGGCGGAGGCATTTTTCAATTGAAATATAAAATGCAAGAATGGCGTGCTTCCGCCGCTTACACAGCGGGCATTCGACAGGGTCGCCAAACCCTCAATATGTCAAAATCCTGGTACCACAATCCTTTTGGAAAAACTAGAGTCGAAGCCCAAGTCAGTTTCAAAGTGCTTAAAGATTTATTTGGCAGAAAAACAACCCTACGCGTTTCAAGGTACGCCTACCTCTTGCTCACGGGTGGAGTGTAAATCAAAGCGCCAAACTTTTAAAGTGACAGGTTCAGTGTTTGCACAAATCACGTGATAATTGACATGAAAACAGACTATCATAGCTACTTTGTTGCTACCGCTTTACACATTGTTACAGCACATATTGTAAAGTGACATATTTAGCAAATAAACATTGCGTTAATTCATATATATAAAGTGGTGCCTTAAATATAATGAACAGTCAAATATGCATTTCTGCCGAATCTGATGATTGCTCAAATTGGCGAACATATTCGATTGCGATAGAATGTCATTGTGACGTCTTTGTCAGCCATATAGTGAAGCCTCCAAGATGATGATAGGTATTGCACACATTAGACAAACGATCAGGCAATATTTTAACCATGATCCATGGTTGTAAAGAAGTCTGTAGCGCCCCAGTGGGCATACAAAATTAGAAATATTGTGCAATACGTGTTTGACACATTCTTCATCAAGCCCCAGTGGGCAGGCATCCACAATCTGTAACAAAGAGACAACGTGTATATTTTAGCATATGTGTCTTCAATAACAATCCTTATTGTGATGTGCATGTGCAATGAAAATAATAACTCAGTTAAAAGTTAGCAGTTATTATCAAAAGGTGGTGACAAACAAATTTAAAAACGCACATTTATATGTTTCAATGCAGGCACTATGTGCAAAACCAGTTCAAATGATGAAGAATATGTCATTACATTCAGTCATACAGATGTATTGCTAATTCTTCCCCGAGGTTGTGACCCCCCGGTTGGATTGCATTGTACTTAATTATGTATTTGGACTCCAGTTTTCTTAAATCGAGCCATCTGTTGCCACCCCTTTCTTTGTTTTCAACACAGTCAAGTACCACAAATGTTAGCAGGTTGGGATTTTGATTATGTTCTAGGGCAAAATGCCTTGCTACTGGGTACTGTTGATTAAGGTTTTTTATGGCCCTTAGATGTTCTAAGACCCTGAGTTTTGCTTGTTTTGTCGTGCAACCAATGTAGGATTTTTTGCATGGGCATTGTAATGCGTAAATAGCATATTCGGTAAAGCAGCTTAAATGCTTGGTGATGGTGTGCTCATCTTGATCAGGGGAGAGTTTTATTGATTTACAGTTTTTACTGGTTTTACATGCTTTGCACTTTTAACAGGGATAAAATCCTTGTATTGCATTTTGCTTGGGGCAACTTTAATCAGTGTTGTGCTGAGCATGTCTTTCAAAGACCTCGCTTTTTTATAGGTAACTGATGGAGTCATATGTATTACCTCTTCTAGATCTTTGTCTAATCTGAGGATCTCCCAAAACTTTTTTAACCCACGTCTGACTTCCCAAGATTGACAGTTGTATGTGGTTATAAAGCGAATCGTTTCTTCCTCTTTACGCTTTTTAGGAATTAGGAGATCTTTTCTTTCCATCTGGGCTACTTTTTCTTCTGCCTGTTTGATGGTTTTCTTTGAGTAACCCCTGTCTAAAAACATTTTCTTCATTGTTTCTATTTCTTTTTCAAAACCATCTACCGTGCTGCAGTTCCTTTTGGCCCTGATGAGTTCCCCAAATGGAATACTGTGTATAAGTGAGGTTGGGTGGCAACTGTCTGCATTAAGGAGGCTATTTCCTGCCGTTTCCTTTCGAAATAGTGAACTGATAAGTACCCCCTCCTTAACTGTCAGACTGACATCCAGGAACTCTAGGTTGGTTTGGCTCATTTGACTCGTAAATTTTAGGTTGAGGTAATTATTGTTAATAATGGACTCAAACTCTTGTGCTTGGTTGAGCGTGTCCTTCCAAACGCAGAAGATGTCGTCTATGTATCTTATCCATAGGACGGCGTGGGCACTAAAGTGGGGGATGTTGTTCACCACTAGCTCCTCCCACCAGCCCAGGTATAACCCGGCAAAGCTGGGGGCAAAGCAAGTACCCATCGCCGTCCCACGGATCTGTTTGTACATCCTTTTATTGAAAATGAAATAATTGTTGCTGAGGCAAAACCACATCATGTCTAATAACATGTTGGTGTGTATGAGATGTGAGATGGAACAATTTTTTAAGAAGTATTTGCATGCATCAATACCTAAACTCTGCGGTATACTTGTATATAAGCTAACCACATCAAAGCTGATTAGCCAATATTCAGGTTGCCATACAAATTCCTCAATTATTCTCAAAAAGTCAGACGTATCTCTGATGTATGATGGTAGCGCTTGTACTGAGGGTTGTAGGAAATGGTCGATGTAACGGGAGGTATTCTCTAATAGGCTACCAACAGAAGAGACTATAGGTCTCCCAGGCGGTGTTACCATGCCTTTGTGTAATTTTGGCAACAGGTACAATGCCGGAGTCACAGGGTGTTTGCATAGCAGGAATTTATATTCTTCATCTTCAATTATGCCTACCTCTTTCCAGCTATATAATTTTCCATGATATGTCTGAATCATGTCATTATATTCCTGTTTAGTGGCTATTGTGTAACTCTCCAAGTCATTCAATTGTTTCTCTCCTTCCTTCAGATACATATCAATGGGCCAGATAACTACATTTCCCCCTTTGTCGCTATTTTTTATCACAACATCAGACCAACATGATATATCTTGCAAAGCTAGGTATTGACTTTTGCTAAGATTCATATTGATTTTAGGTCTTTGTTTGTCAATTTTGCGCATTGCAATCAACATCCCCTGTTCAAAAGTGTCAATATAGGTGTTTGCAATATTGGGCACAAAAATAGATTTTGGTTTAAAACCACTTTTGCTACAAATATCCACAGTTTTAGTTTCAACTAAATTCAATATCGGATTATCTGAGATGTCATCACACCCAGCTAGTTCGTGAAAAGTTTGTAAAGTTTCAGCATCATTGAGAGTTAATTTGCTGACTTTGTCTTGGTTAGTGTCTTTTTTCAAACGTGTTCTGTTGGCAAACCATTTTTTAAGCTTAAGCTTTCTGGTGAATTTAAATAAGTCTATGCGTGCGTTAGTGAAATTAAATCTTGCCGTAGGGCAAAAAGAGAGACTTCTAGACAGTACTTCTAATTGATCAGAGGACAAAGAGTGTTTAGATAAATTTACCACTGTTTTGGTCTTCATTTCTTCATCGATTTGCCCCTTGTACGCATTCCCACTGGGCTGGCCACGCTCTTTGCCATTCCTCTTCCAGTCGCTGTGTTTCCTCCTTTGCCGCCTCTTTCACGATTTCTTTGAGGCGTGCCTGCTTGACGTCCTTGTACCATCAAAGCTAGTTCGTTTAAAATTCTGTCGTTTGGGGTCATGTCCTCCTCCAATTCCGATATGTTGCTTTCCCCAGATTCGCTTTCGGTCACTACCAATGCGGTTTCTTCTTCTATATATATATATATTTACTAAAAAAAACATAGGTTTTACACACGTTATAGTTAGGAAGTAGCATTTAACACCTTGGCTGCTGCAGTAATTTCCCCTCTGTGCTGCAATTCCTTGAATCCCTTTATTCATGACGAGCTCAGCTCGTCATCAGCACAGCTCAACTGTGCCTCATGACGAGCTGAGCTCGTCATGAGCATGGAAGGGGTTAAAAAACAAATGAAATTCACTGAAAAAAACATAAGTTTTACACACGTTATAGTTAGGAAGTAGCATTTACAAAACCTATGAAATTCGCAGAAAAAACCATAGGTTTGACACCAGTTATAGTTAGCTGGAAATTTTACTGACATAAAACCAATGAAATTCCACGTTATAGTTAGTTGGACTCACTATAACTTGCGCGTGCAATGCACTGCTGATGACGTCACATATTACATCACTCATGACATGGTTAGTGACATCACTCATGACATCACTGATGACACCATCCTTGTGACAGAGAGACTGACCTCCTTTCACTGTAAAGTAACCCTTGAAACACATATTGAAAAATAAAAACGAACATTTTCCAATTCAGTGGTGATACCTATACCAGTTACAACAACCAATTCAGTAATACCACCATCTATATACACATCCACTCATTCACCAACAGTTCTACATAGTCACTCATATATATATTCACTCATCATATGTAGTGAAACACGTATACATCCTATTTCACACCGACAGTCATCCAAAAGTTACTCACACACATAATCACACATGCAAATAAACTATTGTGCATCCATTATTTTGCATATACAGCTATACATACACTACCACCTTACTTCTAAGGAAACTTACTCATACTCACTCTCTTAAACAATTACTTATAGAAATACATCCTTATTTAAAGAGGAACTCTTACAATCTCACATATACTCATTTATAAACATCAATACTCACATATATCAGATTAAAACATATGTCGTTACTGATAAAGACACTAGTGAGACACTCATTCACTCACTAACACACACATATACACATTCATCCACCCATGCAGTCCTGCACATATGCTGTCTTCAAAACACATACAAACAGTGAGTCAGTCACTCATGCATCAATGTTGTAAGTAATTCCCACACTAAACAATACAAACACTCATACTGATACTAATAAAACATCTAATAACCCATGTACATACACATGTACCTACTCACCAACCCATGCAGCCACTTATACACAAAGTGAAACACTAATACATATATTTAAAATTTTAAACATTACTCACTAATATTTATTTTTCAGAGAGACACACATTCACTGGATGGTGTCATCAGTGATGTCATGAGTGATGTCACTAACCATGTCATGAGTGATGTAATATGTGACGTCATCAGCAGTGCATTGCACGCGCAAGTTATAGTGAGTCCAACTAACTATAACGTGGAATTTCATTGGTTTTATGTCAGTAAAATTTCCAGCTAACTATAACTGGTGTCAAACCTATGGTTTTTTCAGTGAATTTCATAGGTTTTGTAAATGCTACTTCCTAACTATAACGTGTGTAAAACTTATGTTTTTTTCAGTGAATTTCATTAGTTTTTTAAATGCTACTTCCTAACTATAACGTGTGTAAAACCTATGGTTTTTTTAGTAAATTTCATAGGTTTTTAAAATGGTAATTCAGAAATATCTCGTGAATGCAACCTATACTTTTATCAATAAAGTTCTGGTAATATTTTTTTCGTAAACAAAACCATTTTCTTGGCTGTTCAGGTTGTATAGAGACTCCTTGTAAAGCGGTACTGAATTTGAAAGTCTGTACCTTGCCTTATATTCAACGTATTTAAATTTGTCTGTAAATACAAATAGCTTTTGTAAACTTTTGTGCGCGATCCGGTGCGCGCACCCTCGCCACCAGTTGTCAACAAATGGACATCGCCTTTCTAAACTTTCGTGCGCAACCGAGTGCCCGCACCCTCAAATATATTTCGGGGAAACTTTGCACTTTACACTCATTGAATTTCTTCATAGACCCCTCAAAGAACTTATAGTACGTCAAAGAGACTGTACCTAGACTTCTTTTTTATTGTTATGAAACTTTTCAGTAAATGGAGCCGAATGTCTTTTTAAACTTTCGTGCGTTACCGGATGTACACACCTTGGTTTTTTTTTAGAAATATAAAACGTTTCATACTTTAACACCATCGCTGCTTGAGGATTTCCCCTCCTGTGCTGGAACTTGAGATTCCCCATTGTTCATGACGAGCTCAGCTCGTCATGAGTGTATGGAGGTGTACATCATGACGAGCTGAGCTCGTCATGAGCGTTGAAGGAGTTAACAATTGTGTGCTTAAATCCAGCTCAGAAGATATACAAAATCAAGATGTGTTTGGATTTACTTCTTTTCACGTTTTGAAACTTCGCTCAATAAGTCTGCTACTTCCAAATAACGTACATAACTAGATACTGTCACTGCGTACACGTCCTGAGACGCGCACGTGAAGTCATGTGACTTGAAAACAACACTTCCAATTGGTTCTTAGTAGTTTCTATTCTGGAATTTACACGCAGCACTCCACCCACTTCCCTCACTATCTTTTCTACTCTCAAGAGAGAACAACGTCCTACATCTTTCGGAAGACTTTGGTGAAATGGCTACCGTATCTCATTCATCTTCCGAATCTGAACAAAAAGATCGACTACCTTTAAGAAGAAAAAAAAGAATCTTTCATCTGGCAATTTTTCACTTATCCTGAAGACCAAAAGAAAGTGAATGCACCAAAAGTAACCTGCACGATATGTGACTCGGTTCTCTCAAGAGGAAATCCAACAAAAAAATATTCCTTTTCCATACATACCATAGTGCGTCATGTCAAACAAGTGCACCCTGTGCAATTTGCAGAGGCATCGACAAGAGCCCTGGCCACGCTTTTACCATTAGAGGTGGCCAGCACATCTTCTGATCGACGACCTGTATCTCCATCGAGTGCAGAGATGGACTTGAGATATTTAACTATATATGGTCTATAACCTATGGTTTTTTCAGTGAATTTCAAGGGTTTTTTAATAGCAAATATCAAAAGCTTTTTTGTGGAAAATGACTAAAATTAGGTATACATAAGCGGCCTTCATTTATGTTCACCACAGCCACTGTTGAAAGTAAAGTGAAAGTCGCGAAACAGTGGCCACGCAATCAAGTCCCTTTTAGGCCCCATCATGCACGTAAGTAACAGCCATTTTGTATGTCATGGCCTCTCTGCCTACTGCCAATAGCCTATGACTGTTCGAAATTTGTTCTCTTTGGGTGATTCTCTATTCACAAACAAGCACAGAGTTGCCATACTCTGTTTAGTTTTTGCAGATAGTGAAGGATAGGTACTGCAGACTTTTGTCCCCTTTGTAACCCGTCATGCCTATCTCTGCCCCGTTTGTTGATAGTTGGTTCAACCCGGACCGTTTATTAGAGGTAGATCGTCCGACTCCACCGGAGGACACCCCTAATAAAAAGGACATATATATAAAATGCGGACTAGCCGCTGTATCGTGCTAGCAAACTATAACATAAAAATCGTTAGAAAAAACAAAAGGAATCGAGCAAAATCAGTAGGCCACTGATGGGATCTCTTTTTGACCACGCTAAAATAGAAACATTAGGAACAACCCCTCATAAGAAATATGAAACTAGTGAGAGGAACCGAGCTCAACGCCATGATGTCTGCCAGACAGCTCGGCTCCGCCGCCCACCCCGCCCAAAATAACGACAAACCCTATGCAAATATTATAAATATATACAACACACCAGCAAAGTAACAGGGTAAAACGTTTTATTAAATAACTATTTACATGGCAGCCTGCTGCAACATGAAAACAACACTTCCAATTGGTTCTTAGTAATTTCTATTCTGGAATTTACACGCCACCCCGCCCAAAATAACGACAAACCCTATGCAAATATTATAAATATATACATCACACCAGCAAAGTAACAGGGTAAAACGTTTTATTACATAACTATTTACAAGGCAGCCTGCTGCAACATGAAAACAACACTTCCAATTGGTTCTTAGTAGTTTCTATTCTGGAATTTACACGCAGCACTCCACCCACTTCCCTCACTATCTTTTGTACTCTCAAGAGAGAACAAGGTCCTACATCTTTCAGAAGACTTTGGTGAAATGGCTACCGTATCTCATTTATCTTCCGAATCTGAACAAAATGATCCACTACCTTTAAGAAGAAAAAAAGAATCTTTCATCTGGCAATTTTCACTTATCCTGAAGATCAAAAGAAAGTGAATGCACCAAAAGTAACCTGCACGATATGTGACTCGGTTCTCTCAAGAGGAAATCCCACAAAAAAATATTCCCTTTCCATACATACCATGGTGCGGCATGTCAAGCAAGTGCACCCTGTGCAATTTGCAGAGGCATCGACAAGAGCCCTGGCCACGCTATTACCATTAGAGGTGGCCAGCACATCTTCTGATCGAAGACCTGTATCTCCATCGAGTGCAGAGATGGACTTGAGATATTTAACTATATATGGTCTATAACCTATAGTTTTTTCAGTGAATTTCAATGGTTTTTTAATAGCAAATATCAAAAGCTTTTTTTGTGGAAAATGACTAAAATTAGGTATACATAAGCGGGTTCATTTATGTTCACCACAGCCACTGTTGAAAGTAAAGTGAAAGTCGCGAAACAGTAGCCACGCCATCTAGTCCCTTTTAGGCCCCATCATGCACGTAAGTAACAGCCATTTTGTGTGTCATGGCCTCTCTGCCCACTGCCAATAGCCTATGATTGTTCGAAATTGATTCTCTTTGGGTGATTCTCTATTCACAAATAAGCACAAAGTCACAAAACTCTGTTTAGTTTTTGCAGATAGTGAAGGATAGGTAGTGCAGACTTTTGTCCCCTTTGTAACCCGTCATGCCTATCTCTGCCCCGTTTGTTGGTAGTTGGTTCAACCCGGACCATTTATTAGAGGTAGATCGTCCGACTCCACCGGAGGACACCCCTAATAAAAAGGACATATATATAAAATGCGGACTAGCCGCTGTATTGTGCTAGCAAACTATAACATAAAAATCGTTAGAAAAAACAAAAGGAATCGACCAAAATCAGTAGGCCACTGATGGGATCTCTTTTTGACCTCGCTAAAATAGAAACATTAGGAACAACCCCTCATAAGAAATATGAAACTAGTGAGAGGAACCGAGCTCGACGCCATGATGTCTGCAAGACAGCTCGGCTCCGCCGCACACCCTGCCCAAAATAACGACAAACCCTATGCAAATATTATAAATATATACAACACACCAACAAACTAACAGGGTAAAACGTTTTATTAAATAACTATTTACATGGCAGCCTGTTGCAACATCCATCACTGTTCCTGTCGAGGTAGCATAGCTGGCGGCCTAGGGGTGGAGGACCGTTGTGCAAATTGCCCGGGGACGACACCATGCGCCAAGGCTCGTCCCCAGTACATCCAGAGGTGATGTCCGACAAGTTGTGTGGGGGGATGCCTTGCTGATGCCGCCACCCCCACCACCACCTTCTTGTTGCCTGATCCGGCTAGCTCAATCGATCGAGCATGAGACTCATGCACTCTGATCTCCTTGTCCTCAGTCAAGCATCAATAGTAAGATTGGCATACGTGAGTGTAGGTTCATGGTTTTCCATCCACAGACTAAAAGCCTGGAGTGGGAGTGAAAGAACCATAACTAGGTAACAAGGAAGGTAGAGGCTGTAGGAAGGACTCTGGATATGGTATATTACTTGGTCCCTGACATGCTTCGATGTCACTGCCTTCCACAAATGGCATAAGTCCTGGATGTTGGGTGCCATAGTTGAGGGTTCCGAGCAGCGCTTGTAACACTGTCTGAAGCTCATTTGCACCTGCTGCAGCTTCACTATTCTCAAAGTAAGTGGGGGCTGTTCGAGGACCTGACTACATTGGAAAGCAATGTGATGCGGTGCCTCCCTGAACCGTTTGACGGAGGCCCCCGAGGGGCAGTGTGGTGGTGCTGACTCGGAGGGGGCGCTTGGCTCCTGCCCCCTCCCCAAGTCTTGTTGCCCTGGTGTGGCCTGAGATCGCCCCCGACATAGGCGGCCGGCTCCCGGGGTCAGGCGGAACTTTTTGCCTTTAGGTGACTCTTCCATTCTGGACCTTGTCCCACAATCCGTTTGACCTGAAGACACGTCCTACAGTGCCCTGGTCCGACCATCACATATACCTGCGCCAGGACACGGCGTGGGGTGCACTGGAAGGGAGAGGCGGCGCGAACGAGCCTTCCCCACCTCCCCAGGTGGAGGTTTCTCAGCTACACCCCAGCGCTTCACTCGACAAGCTGAGTTGCGCCCGCTCCTGCGGCACAGTGCCTCGCTCGACCAGCTGAATTACGCCTGCTCTTGCTATTACAGCGTCTCACCCGCCATCCAGCTGAATTGCACCCACTCTTGCGGTACGGCGACAGGCGGCTGCCACGGAGCTCAGGAAATGGCGGTCGGCTCCACAGACTTGGGCCTGGCCTGCAAAGATGGCTCTGGACAACCCCGGAACTCGGACGCTTCACTGCTAGGGCATGGGCCCCATTCCCAAAAGCGTCCCCTCAGCCTTGAAGATTCTACAAGAGTCACCGGGGCCCCCGACTCCCGCAGAGTTCCGGTGGGGAGCGACTGCCATGATTGCTCGCGGAATGGCCACGACGTAGCCACGGGGTGCTCTCATGCTGATGCCGGCTTCAGTCTGAAACATCCAGAAACACTGTAGACTACCAATTCGATCACTTTGGGTGGAGCCCCAACGACGTATCGCGTTGTTGCGTAATGCGTCATATGACGCGCCGTGTTAGCGCACCCGTAAGTGCCGGGGTGCGCGAGGCGCGAAGCGCAGCTTCCCGGAAGCAATCCGGGGCGCGGCACGTTGCGCGTAACGTAAGCATAACAGGTCATGCGACAGTGACAGTCACAAAATAGATATTCCTTTGACGGGAGTTTCAATTATGCTGCTATCACTGCATCCAAAATTCAATGGCACACATATCCTGTAAATACAGACTCATATATGTCTCTTCAGCCAATCATATTTCTTCCCACAAAATTTTGAAATCAAATTTACATTTCAATTGGTTCTCCCTCACAATACTTTTAATGTCACATAAAAGTCACCCATCACCCACTGCCATCTCTGGCTGTTTCCATGGTAACACCTCATTCTGCACCTGGCTGAAGGCACAGGTCAAAAGTTCATATCTCAACGTTCTACAGCAAACTAACAACACTGTTTTCCCTCCAGAAACACCTGCCTATCCACAGCTCTGTTACATGTCATTTTTTTCACACCCAATAGTACTTTTAGTTTTACATAACATTAACATGCAACGTAGTCTTCAATCTTCATGTATTAGAATCAACCAATCATTTTTTGTTTTTCAACCACACCAAGCCTTATCCATTTTTTTATCCTAACTTTCAGCTTCTAACTGCCATTCCACTTCCAGAACCCATCGGAGTACGAGTGCATCTGCCTTGAAAATGAAGGTTTGGCTTGTAGGACACAGCTATATTCACTGGAGTGGAAAATATGCAGGAAGCAGACGATTTCAAACCTTGATTTACCAAATGTGCAGATAACGTGGATTGGGCAAAGAGGATTGAGATGTCACCAATTAATACCATTGGTGAAAACGTTTATGCATCTCCCAGAACCAGACCTTATAATTGTGCACTGTGGTGGGAACGATCTAGGCACATTGACTGGGGTAGGTCTGGAAATGCTTCTAAAAGACACCTTTCGACAATTGATGACACTTTTTCCTCGAACTGCCTTGGTGTATTCCAATATATGCCAAAGACAGAAATGGAATTGGTCCAATCAACATTGTGCACAAATTGAGAAAGCAAGGAGACATGTAAATAAATCTGTTTCTGCTTTCCTCAGAGATTATAGCATGGGTTCTATTTACCACAACAACTTGCGTTACCACATGCAAGACATCTATAGGAGAGATGGTGTTCATTTCACGGATGAGGGAAACAGAATCTTCCTCTGCAACATCAGACTCTGCATCGGTACTTACTTATAAATGCAGAAAAAACTCAATTAACACAAGGGCTCTTTTCAAAGCCACCTTATATCAAAGCACTCAAACTTATGATTTATCTCCATTTTCACACTCTTGTAAACAGGTGTGCGCGACCGAATGCGCGCACCCTGCAACTTTTTTTTAGGGATAAAAAATATATATTTTCGCGTTTAAGGGCCTTACTGCACACCCTGAGAAAACCTACGCGGCAAGACAATCTCTACCTTCTCCCCTTTCCATGTTCCAACGCTTTGAAATAAACAATATATTTACTCGCAGTGACAAAATGGCGGTCAACACTTCCTGATTTCCTTCGAATCGAATGTTAACAGACGTCACGCAGCAAAAAAAAAAAATCCGCTCGCGCGCAGCCGCTTGGGTGCGCGCACCCGTGCCCGCGTATAGATATATAATTGACTTTAACTTTAATTTTCTCAGCAACTACTGAACGGATTTACACCATTCAAAAAAAAGCGTAATCTGCGAGCCGGACTCTACCGTTTTGCCAAATTTCTTATAAATCCATTCACCCGTTCGAGCTGTAGCCGTGTCTAAACGTCCTATGGAAAATAACATGGAGAAAACACGTTTTGGGACCCCCCTTTTATCTCAGCCCCCACTTGACGAATCCCCGCAAACTTTCAGGGAAGGACCGCAGCGGACCGAGCCATCTTCTTTGAGAAATTCGCAAAGATTCATCCACCGGGGACAAAGTTAATCCAAATAGAATGTTGGGGATTTCCTATAGAAACTAGGTCCTAACTATAACTACCTACTGGCGACCGCCAGTAGGTAATATATATATATATATATATATATATATATATATATATATATATATATATATATATATATACATATATATATATATATATATATATATATATATATATATATATATATATGTATATATATATATATATGTATATATATATATATATATGCCAAACAGCTCCCAATTTCACCGTAAAGACGGATAACAACCAGGACACGGGCCACACGGCAATTATTCAAAATTAAGGTGCTTTATTTTCCCATCATACAGACATGACACGTTTCGTCCGGTCACCCCGAACTTGATCACATGGCATGTTGTGACCACCACAGTGCATAAATACTATTTTCAATTAACTTTGGCTCCTCCCTTATTTTCAAAGGGTATAGAAAACAGACTATGGAGATTATCTAAATACATAAATAAATAGATACATGCAATCTCATATGTGTATATATACAAAAGTCTTTCTCTCCAAAAATAAGAGTGTAAAAAACGGAAAGAAAACTAGGACATAAATACAATTAATATTAAAAAGGGGGTACAAGTATAATGGGCAAGTGCCCATAATAACAAAGGAGTATATATCCTATGTCCACCAAGTATTAAATTTGGGTTTTGGGTCGAAGCCCTCATATTACACCAAATATATATTTATTATAGAACAGTCCTATTCTATATTTAGTCCAAAGCTTGAAATTCGCGGTAAGGAGCCCATATAGAGAAAGAAAACAGTCAATTGTTCTAATTAATATCATATACGTGAACTTACATAGTGCAAATTAAAAGATCTAATCCTTATTCGAATCCTAGATAACTGACAAGAAGCATATTTTATCAATTTGTTGCATCATATTCAATGACAATATATAATAATAATAATTCACATGTACATCCGTGTGTATAACTTTTTCTGTGTCTCTTATCATTCACCTATTCAAGATGAAAGTGACTAGTGCAAAACCAAAGAAAATCAGAATATCAAATCATAAATGCTGCATAACCTTATTTCTTTTTCATATTAGTTACAATCAAACCAATTATAACATCCCTCTATTTCTCAATCAAGATGTATCTCAGTATCTGGATGTGTATATAAGGTGGCATCTACAATATAAAGTGGCAAGTGCAAAGAAGGAACAAGCAATAGTCCTGATAAAGGCGTTAAGCAGAATCAGTAGGCAAAGCTCACAAAACATAGCTGCCCGTATATGTGCAAATAGCAAAGCGCAAACATTCCACCCAAAAGACACCTGATAAAAACCAGTAAAACCAAAACATGTTTTGGGTAAAACCCGTTAAAATCCAATATAAATAAGGTAAAAAATTCCCACGATACCATCTACACATATAAAAGGTATAAAAGACAATTATGAGATCTAGACATAAAAATCATCCATAATGCAGAATATTCAGATACCAGAAAATATATAACAGACTCATAATATTTCCTAAAAGTTCCGCTCAAAAACATTTATAAGAAATTGTATAAATCCTCCCCTGTATTTAATCCATTCGGTATCTTAGTGTCAAATTGCATGATGTATCGACTTTCCAGCTGTCTTAATTTTTTATCCCTGTTTCCTCCTCTTAGCTCCTTAGGCACCGCATCTAATACAAAATAAGTTAAATCATTAAGATTATTATTATGTACAAGTTTAAAATGGCGGGCCACAGGGTAACTGGCGTCCGAATTGACAATAGCTCGTAAGTGTTGTAAAATACGATTAGCTACAGGTAACTTAGTACTGCCTATGTATTTGAGTTTGCAAGTGCATTCGAGGACGTAAACTGCAAATTTAGTTTTGCACGAAAAAAGACCTTTCAATTGATATAATTCTGTGGAAAAAGCATCTTGGACTTCCCTTATGTTAATACCGAATTTGCAGGCTCTACACGAGCTGCATTTGTAGAAACCTTTCTTATTAGTTAGCCAATCACTCTTAATTTTTACTTTAGCAGCTACCTCCGGCATAGCCCTATCTAAAGAGTCCCGCATAGAAGGAGCTCTTTTATAGGTGATGCTAGGGGAGTCATCGATTTCAGGTGCCAAAGTTATGTCAGATTTAAGAATGGGCCAAATTTGAGCTATCATCTGTCTTACTTTTTTATGTTGGCAATTGTAAGCAGTAATTAATCTAATAGGTGCCTTTTCATTAGTAGTTTCGGTATTATCTTCTAACAGGGCCTCATCTGGCATAGTTGTAGATGTCTCCAGTTTTAATAATGATTTATTGAGATCCTCTATTTTATACCCTCTAGCTGTAAATCTCTGCACTGCTTCATCTAGGCAAACCTGTAAGTCCTCATCATTGCTGCAAATTCTTTTAATACTTAAAAATTCTCCATAAGGGATGCTTTTAATAAGGTGTCTCGGGTGGGTACTGCTGGCATGAAGAATTGAGTTACCCGCCGTGGCTTTCCTTTGTAGTTTGGTATTAATTATGCCTTTAGAAATATAAATTTCTACGTCCAAGAACTCCACTCTTTCTTTGCTAATATTAGCCGTGAATTTGAGATTCAAATTATTAATGTTGATTTTATTAATAAATGTTTGAGCTGATTCTACAGAGCCTTGCCAAATGACACAAACATCATCAATAAATCGCCACCATGCAATTACCTTATTAGAGAAATGTTCCTCCAGGATGGGCTTTAAGACATGATCCTCCCACCAGCCTACATGTAAACATGCAAAGCTAGGGGAGAAGTACGCCCCCATCGCCACACCCTGGAGTTGTTGGTACACCACTGCATTGAACAGGAAATAATTATGTTTGAGACACATATCAATCATTTGCAAGATCATTTTGTTATGTTCATGGAATTTGATCTCACGTTTAGATAGGTAAAATCTTATTCCTGCTAGACCGTGTTCATGCTCAATACTAGTATACAGGGCACAAATATCCATGACAATAAAACAGTACTGCTCACACCATACTATTTTAATGAGTTTCTCCAAAAGATGACCTGTGTCCTTAATATATGAGTCAAGGGCTTCCACATAGTTTCTAATAAAAAAGTCAACATATTTGGAGATAGATTCCATCAGTCCTTCCTGCGCAGATATAATAGGGCGCCCTGGCACTGGGTTGGTTTGTTTGTGAACCTTTGGCAGGAAATATAAAGTAGGAGTAATTGGATAATCTGTTTTTTAAAAATTGTACTCCTCTTTATTGATGACACCTCTCCGTTTCCATTGGGCTAGTTACTTAAACAACAGTTCTTTCACAGTTGTAAGTTCTTTGGATGTAGCTTTTTTATAGCAACCAACATCATTTAAATGTTTGTTGGCCTCCTCAATGTACATCGCTCTCGGCCATAGAACTATATTTCCACCCTTGTCTGCATTTTTTACGATAATATTGTCTGCGTCTTTGATTTTTTTCATCAGTTTAGTGTACTGTTGTTCTTTGAAACTTCTCTTAGGTTTTTTGTTGCTCATGTCTCTGTTCAATTTCTTGAGGTCATCAATAACAACCTCACTGAATATATCAATGGCATCACGTGGCATGATCGGCATGAAAGTTGAAGCTGGTTTAAATGGGCTTTCTGCGGGGCGTGTACATATAATGCCCATGTCTCTCAATTCTTGTTGAGTATTTTCATATTCTCTTATATCTGTCGTATCAGCCAATGCTTGTACAGTTCTTAATCCTGCAATGTCAGAGACTTGGAATTGCATGCTGGGTGTATTAGATACAGTGATGTCTGTTGCCTTTTCATTGGCTTTTTTTAATTTGTGAAACTTGACCAACTTTAATTTTTGAATAAATTTGAAGACATCAATTCGGGCTTGGGTATATTGGAAGCCGGTTTTAGGGCAAAAAGATAGGCCTAAGGATAGTAGTTGTAATTCCGCAGCATCAAGATCCAGGTCACTCACATTGATCACTGTATTCTTTTTACTTTCCTCATGCTCCGTTACTTGGGTAGTTGTGTTTTCCCTTTCCCTCCTCTGCCTCTCCAATTGCCTCTTGCGTTTCCGCCTCTGGTTGTGGCGCTTATTGCGCTTGAATTGTGCGGTTTTGGTTGTGACCCGCTCGAGCGTAGAGAGTATCTGCGATCTTCCACTATAAACCCCAACTCCTCTGAGGGGTAAAGCTTGCTTCATTTAGGTTATTCCCCATCTCATCTATTGATTCCGCACTGCTGCTGCTCATTGAGGTAGTGGTGGAATTGATGTCATCGACAGATAGAGTCTCCATATTTGCATTACCTATGGCTGCCATAGCTGTTTTAGGCAAGAGAGCTTTTCTTTTCACATTGTCAAATTTTTTCGAGAAGGTAAATATTTTTCCAGTCTCATAGTCATTTTTGTCTCATGCAAATTTGTAAATCTTTCTGTTCTTGATGACATCCTGTTGTTTATCCAAACGCCTATTAATATTCTCCTTTTCCTTTTTAATGAGATCTTGTTCCTCAAACGCTTCCAATTCTAGTAGGACTGCATTAATTTCTTTTGCTATTTCCGCTCTACCAATATATGCGTACTTTATGAGTAAACAAACCATGTTCATTGACACATCCAAATTGTTGTTTGCCCATTCTTTTAATAGTTGGGGATTCGGTTTTTCAAAAGAGGGTGCTATCAATACTCTTAACCCCCTGGGCACTCTTCCAGCTTCTTTGTACTTCTTCAAAAACTTGCTTTCCCACCATTTGGTAAGTTCCGATTTTTGTAATTTTTCCAGTTTTTTTAAAACGTTTTTGACATTAGCCTCTTTTTTATTTGTTTCTGAATTATCATTTCCTTTGCTTTGCTCTTATCAGTAGCAATAACACCCACATTTGAGTACAATGCTTCAGCCATTGCCTCGCGGTCACGAAGCACGCCTGCTGCCTCCGCCATAATAGCGTTGATGGAAAAATAATCTTTGGCACCGCATCTAGCAGTAGATGTGAAATCGTCGCAAACAAAAGCTGCCTAATTTACTTCTCTGCTCTTACGTATTTCCTCTCCCGGAATTGACAAAGTGGATGCAATATGCGCTGTGCGGTTATCGCTCACCTTTGAACTGCCCAGTGTAGTCGCTCGATTTCCGTGAAGTGGATTCTTCAATCTCTCTAGCTTTCCGCGACTATATCACTCCAAGGGAGTCCTTGGCTTCAGCGCGTACCGCGAATGCACTCAGGGGGACTGGCTCACTCTACTCCTTCCGAGTCATTCAGGTTACTGTTGAGACGGTGTCCACTGCACCGAGCCAACCAATATATATATATATTTATTCAACATCTTTACATTATTCCCCGTTCATTTTTATGGGAAGACAATCTGCTTTTTAGTTTCATACAGTGCCCTTTTTGTTCTACCGCTATCTTCTACTGTGTCACTGGTACCAAGCTGTACCCGGCTGATGAGCCCATAACTAGGCTTAAACTGGCCCTGGGTTGCTTGTATTCCAGTTCAGAGATGACCAGATTTAGCAGTTTGGGCTGGACTGTTCCAATGAGGAGCAGGGTCAAGATTGATTTGCATGTGACTGGGTCCAAACTGAGGTGGCATGAAGGGTAACTAGTCATAATATTGATAAAGAAATATCGAATGGGCAAAATATCGAGTTTTTAATATCGAGTGAACAGGATATCAACTTGCAAAAATATAGTGGTTAAGAATATCGACATGCAGGTAAGAAATATTGATTTTAATAATATCGGAGTTAGTAATATCGATTGTCAAAATATCGTTGATAATAATATCAAATTTTTTTGTCTTTTGTATGTTCGCGTAATTTAATTCCATAGCGGGTTGAGGGTTTATAAGGGAATAGGGTGGGAAGTAATTTAATTATAATATATTTTAAAAGAATTATTTAGAATTAATTAATTATATGTTAATTACTTTTTGCGTAATTTAATTGTTTAGCGCGTTGTGGGTTTATAGGGGAATAGGGTAGGAAGTTATTTAATTGAAATTAATTAAATATTTTATTAATAAATAATTTAGTATTTATTAATTAAATTGTTAATTAAGGTAACTTATGTATTATTTATTCATTATAAATTGACCCATAACAGTTAATAATTAATTGGTAATTATGTTAATCGTGTTTTTATTATTATGAATTCTTAAATTATTATTTAGATATTAATTATTAAAAATGAATGTGTAATATGTTAATTGTGTACTTTTTTATGAGCTTGTTAAGGGTTGATAGGGAAGTAGGGTGGGAAGTAATTACATGTTAATGTCATTTTTATTATTTTTTATATAATATTTACTAAAAGTTATTTTATAGTGTTAATTGTGTGAATTAATTTAGATTTGTTAATGGTTATTAATTTTATTTTTAATTGGTATTAATTATTTAAATGTTAATTAAATATGTTAATTTATTAATATTTTACGATATTCTAGGTGATATTTATAGGGCACAATGGTGGGAGGTAAATACATTTTGAAAAATTCCCACCCGCTTTGCAACACTTTCCCTACTGTTGCACTCCCTGGAGTGGGAATAGTAATTTTTTCCCGGCCGCTATCCAACATTTTCCATTCTGTTCCGCTTGCTGGAGTGGTAATAGTAATTTTTATCCACCCGCTATTCTACACTTTCCCTACTGTACCACTCGCTGGAGTGGGAATAGTAATTGCATCATTTTCAGTATTCAGTTATATTTAATGTAGCGTAAAATATTATTTAAAAGAAATATTTATTTGAATGTGTTAATATATAATTTATAATGTTTTATATTTATATTATAGGTTTATTTATATATTTATGTAATTATATTGATTATTCTTTAGTATTATTACGTTCATATATATTTAAAAAATGTAATATACATGTTTATTTTTTAACATTACATTTATTATTTAATAAGTTTAATCTTTTTAAATAATTAATTATATTTATTATTTCATTAATTTTATATTACTTTTAAGACATTTAAAAAAGTCGATATTTTAGCAAATTATATTATTAACAATGATAGTAAGTATTCGATATTTTTGTACTTACCTGTTTGTAGATAGGAAGTCGATATTCTGTCACTCGATATTTTCACCTCGATATTGTGGTAGCTCGATATTCTTCACCTCGATATTCTGTCAGTGATCCGGCATGAAGAGCAAAAGAACGATGGGCTAGAATGCTACCCCGAGCTATTGCCAATGGTTATATTTATTGCAAGCAGCTTCCCATCACTTTTTCTGTGTTTCATGTTGTTAAACAACCCCACCACTGCATGCAGCCAGTTTATTTCTTACACATTTGCTTTCAATTACCAACCAAGTTAGTGTTGGTTGTAGTTGTCAATCTATATTAAAATGTAGCCCCTTCTGTGCTGTTTAAGGCTGTAGTGGCATCAAGTAGTTTGGCTAATTTAAAAATAAACATTTGCATAGCCAGAAGGTCTGGCCTTGTCAAGCAGATGCAATGGGTATTCTTGATTGGGTATTCTTGATTGTAAACAGATTGCATAAAAATAAAAAAAATAAAATGTTACCAACACATTTGGCGGCAATAAGCAATAAAAAACTTTTTAAAAAAAAGGTCATTGTATAATTTTAACAGAATAGTATGGTTGTTTCCTGATAGGCAAGAGTATATGAACAGCCAAATAAACCCTTTTAGTTCTAATGTACATCACTGGAAAATATGATTCTTATTGGTGCAAAAAATATATATTTTGGCCTGGCATCTCTGTAATCGGAAAACACAGATTAAACACAAAAAAGATTATTGCAGAAATAAAAAAGTAAAGAAATTTACAAAAAAGCATTGGTAAATAAAATATTATTCAACCAGATGTGGCACAAAAGTACATTTATTTTAAAGTAGATTTGTGCCTATGTGCAGATGAAATGCCATCACTCAAAGTGCATGAGAGTCAGTGGCTGAAGGTGGAAGAACCATTGCCCATGGTGCATGCTGTTGTTAGTAGAATTAAAATGCCAATCAAAATTGAACAGACTAAAGGATGAAGAGAACTGACCTCTGTATGTAAGTATTTTTAATTTATGTAGGGATAACATCTTTCTTACTAGTCTTGAGGCGTTAGGACGGTTTCCGGTTTCGGTTCTGTAACTCCTGGTTTGGCTGAGATAGTGGCGACCCTTACCGGTAGCTACAGTGCTGCCGACAATAAAAGCCTAAGCAGCCAGTGCCCTCTAGAAGGAGTCCCAATTGGAAAACCCTGGAGGGAAAAAATCACTGATGTTGCTGATGAGACACGAGGAATTAGGGAGAAGACAAGGAGCCAGAAAACACTGGAGCCCAAAAAGGAACCAGCAGAAGACTGGAAGACAAGCTGGAGCAGAATGCGCAAAGGGAAAAATAAGCACCAACGGAAGGAAGGAATCACCAAAAGAGGAGCCACTGAACCAAGAGGAGCGAGTACATACCAGCAGAAACCAACAGGAGCGAGGACGCACCTGAAGGAAAAGAGTGAATTGCATTACAGAAAGATCGGCAATTGCCTTCTGGGAGCAAGGTGAAGAGGAGAGCAACAACATGGCCCCCAAGGAAGGGGGATCACCAAATGCCCACACCAGGTGAATGTAATGTCCCAAGTTGCCTTGTGAATCAGATGGGCCGCTGTGCAAGTATGCAGCATGCCCGAAAACCAACAGGCGTCACAGGTGCTTTCCGTGACGCATTTCAAATGGCCACAGTGGGCCGCAATGCAGTACCGCAGCCCTCCCGAGGAAGAGGTAGGGGTGCTGCGGGTTGCACCACGGCCAGCGAAGAGGAAACGGGTAGCTCAGCGTTTCATGAGTTGGCCCACAGCATAACAGTAGGCCCCCCTCCCGAAAGCCCCGTGCTTGCCAGGAAAAAAAAACTACGGACAAGAACAGGAGCGTGGAAAGAGTCAGCATCCTCCCAAGTATTATCACTGAGGGGATAGCCTTTCTGATGTACTAGTAATTGCAAACGGCTTCTAAAAAACTGAGAGTCACAGATATCTTAGACCTCATATTTAGGTACCTTATTGACCAAAACAGGAGATGGATGAGAAAAAACGCTCCCTAAGGGATCCGAGACATGGGGTTTCAACTGAGAGACATGAAAAACAGGATGTATCCTCCAAGCATGTGGCAGTTGAAGTCGAAAGGACACAGGATTCACCACTTGAGTAACTTCGAATTGACCATAAAAGAGTGGCTTAAATTTACTACTTGATAACTGAAAAGGTAGAAACTTTGAGGACAGCCAGACTTTGTCATTGACTTGGTATAATGGAGATTGGCAGTGATGGACAACAGCATTATCCTACATTTTCTCCTTAGCTTCTTGGAGATGGACATGAACTTTAGATTGTATGGCTCGGAGGTGGCGAATAAAGGAGCCTGCCTCTGGAACAGAGGGGCTGCCTTGCAGAACTGAAGGAACGGTGCGAGGATGGACACCGAATAAACAAAAGAACGGGGTAGTCTTGGATGCACTATGGACCGAATTGTTGTAGGAGTATTCTGCCAATGGTAGGTAGGAGGACCAGCCGCTCTGAGTCGCATTGCAATAACAGTGGAGGTATTGCTCTAGCCCTTGATTTAAGCGTTACGTTTGGCCATTGGTCTGGGGATGGAACCCGGAGGACAAGGCCACCTCAATATGAGGAGCTTAAAAAAAATGTTTCCAGAAGCATGATACATACCGAGGGCCTCGATCCAATACAATCACCCATGGCAGGCTATGGAGGCACTATATCTCCTGTATGAAGATGCTTCAAAGTTCTCTTGCAGTGGGTAGTTTTTTAAGGGCAGTGGAATGAGCCATTTTGATGAAAGAATCTATTGTCACCATTATTACCATGTTACCAGCAGATGGAGGCAGAGAGGAAATGAAGTCCGTGGATATGGTAAGACATGGAGTAGGTGGAACAGGTAGGGGGTGAAGCAATACCATAGGTTTAGTATGCAATGTTTTGGCTTGGGCAAAGACTGGGCAAGATGACACTAAGGGCCCGATCTATGGAGCCTTAATACCGGTCGGAAACGGCCGATTTTGGCCGTTTCAGACCGGTAAATGGTCGTTTGGTATGTAGGTGCCCGTTTCCGAGGGTATATGTAGGTAACTGCACATTTACCGAATCGGTAAAATTACCTAATCGGTAAAATACCCATTCGGTAATTCTACCGATTCGGTAAATTCCTAATGTAGGTGGGACTCTTCTGAGTCCCACAGGTGTTACCGAATCGGTATTTTACCATGAAATACAACTTCATGGTAAAATACCGATTCCGGTGTGCATGCACATGTGTGCATGCACACCTATGCCATGTGGCAGGCAGACCTGCCCCTAGGGCACGTATGCCTGCCACATGGCACCCAAGCCTGTATTGGGGGTGCTAGGGGGTGTCAAAGTGACACCCCCTGCACCCTTGCAGAAATCAGTAATAACGAATCGGTAAATACCGATTCGGTAATGCCCTTTGATTCCTATGGGCTTCAAGGCCCATAGGAATCAATGGGGGATACCGATTCGGTATTTACAGAATCAGTAAATACCGAATCTTACAGATTCGGTATTTATCGATTTTGAAATACCCACATCTCCCCCCCTCCAATTTACCACTTCTCAAATACCGAATCTGTATGATTCGGTATTTAAGAAGTGGTAAATTGGAGTTTACCTACATCGGGCCCTTAGACTTCTATATCTTTACTTATCGACAGCCACCAGAAAGAGCGAAGTATCAGATCTAGGGTATCCTTGAAACCACAATATACAGCCACAGCAGAATTGTGACACATTTGGAGGGCCTCTAGTTGCACCTTTTGTGTGGGAAGAAATAAAGCCCTACAATGGTAGTAGTGTGAGTCGTGTTGCTTAAACAGATCGACTAGCTTCTTCCATTCTTCTTGATTCATGTATTTGTATTCAGAATGAACCCTGTCTAGGAAGGATTGAACCATGCCAACAATCCTTTGTGGCTCGATTATGTTCTGTTGTGGAGGCGTAGATCTTTCTGGATAACAACAAGACAAGGCGTCTGCCAAAGTGTTCTGAGATCCTGGTATATAGTGGACGACAAAGTCATACTGGCTAAAAAAGTAAGCCCACTGGTCTTGACCGCAATTTTGGTATTGAATGTTATGGACACATTGGTGGTTTCTATGGTCTGTTCTGATTTCGAAGGGTTCTTTAGTTCCCATTAAGAAATGGCTCCATTCACGGCACGCCAGCTTCATGGCATGTAGTTCCTGTTCTAGAACAGAGTAGCTCCTCTCAGAGTATGACAGGACATGTGACAGGTAAAACACAGGATGTTCCTGTCCGTTGTCTCCTTGTTGTTGGAGGAGGATGGCATCAACAGCTCTGACCGACGCGTCCATCTCCACGAAAAATGTCTTTGTTGTGTCAGGGTGTCGTAAAATGGGTGCTTGCGTGAAGGCCTTTTTTAGGGACTGGAAGGCCAGTTCGGAGGCTTCGGTCCACTTGCACCCTTGCCGGAGATATTCCTTTTTTTATCGTTTGGGATATGTAGCTGGTTTGGTGAGCAAAGTTGTCAATGAATTGACAGTAAAAGTTTGCCAGACCTAGGAAACATTGTATTTCTTTAATTGTCGTAGGTGATGGCCAATCCAAAATAGACTGTACCTTTTGAGGATCCATGGCTTTTCCTGTCTTGTTAATCCGTCTGCTCAAATATTCTACCTCTGGCTTGTCAAACTCACATTTTTCAGGTTTATAGAAGAGACTTTTTTGGCATAGTCTAGCCAGGACTTGCATGACGTGCGTGCGATGTAACTCAGGAGCTGTTGAATAGATCAATATATCGTCTAGGTAGATTACCTATGTCTGTTTTAGGAGATCCGAGAACACATTGTCCACAAACCTTTGAAAGATGGAAGGGGCATTGGTCAGCCCAAAAGGCATGACTCGGTATTCAAAATGCCCTAATGGAGTTTGAAATGCGGTTTTCCTCTCATCCCCTTCCTTAATTCGATGGAGATGATATGCACCCCTGAGATCCAGCTTGGTGAACATTTGCGCCCCTCTTGCCGACTACAGAATATCTTTAATCAAGGGCAACGGATAGCGGTCTTTGATGGTGACTTTATTCCAGCCTCTGAAGTCAATACATGGTCGGAGATCTTTCGTCTTTTTGGGATTTGAAGAAGAGGGGCGCCCCGGCAGGTGGCAAGGATCGAACAATAAGGCCACTCAGGAGATTTTCCTCAAGGTATTGTCTGAGAGCCTCTTTCTCTGGTTCAGTGAAAGAATATACTCTACTGAAGGGCACTGTTGCTCCAGGTTCCTATGGAATGGCAGAGTCAAACTTCTATGAGGAGGTAACGTCCGTTCATAGGCTTCTGAAAGATATAAGCGTATGTATGGTAGTGACTTGGTATGCCTTGGATGGAGTTAACAGAGGTACAGGCTTCCTTTCTTATCATAGGCATTACCTTAGGAGACCAGTATTCTTCAGTGGGGTAACAGAATTGTTGACAGAAATTAGATGATAGGGAAATGGTTCTTGTCTCCCAGTTGATATACAGGCTATATCTGATTAGCCAAGGTATACCTAAGATCATGACGTGGTTGGGTGAAGAGATTAGATCAAATGACATGTGTTCTTGGTGTTTTCCAAATGTAAGGTGTGATTACGGTGTCATGTCTTTGACTGGACCGGAAATGAGAGAAGTTCTGTCCACAGTATGGACTTGTTCAGGGTTCTCTTTAGGGACACGACTAATTTGCCTCTCCGTAGCCCGTGCTTCATCCAAGTACATCCTGCTGGCACCACTATCCAACAATTCTAGTATCTTCTCTTCTGCTCCATCTGGCAGCCTTACAAGCACAGGCGGAAGAAAGAGAGAGGTGGAAGTTTCGTTTGAGGTACAGCTCGAAGGGATTCCAGACCATCATGTCCTCTCTCTTCTCACAGAGGATAGGATTTTGTGTTTTCCGACTGCCTAGGAGGACGAGTGAGATAATTGTGACTTATCTCCCCTGAGGTGCCACAACACAGACACAGTCCTTGTTTTCTTATGTGTTCACGTTTGCCCTCAGACAGGGGTCCCCTAGTTAAGCCTATCGGCACAGGTTCTTCTCCTGTGGAAGGCTGTATGTGGAACACAGGACTTTCTGTTTTACGAACATTCTGTCGGGTTTCTCCGGTATGCTTTTGGAGTCGTGACTTTCGTCTCCCCAAATGACGTTCAATGATACAATGTTCAACTGATAATGTTAAGTCCATTAACTCAGTCATAGTCTCAGCATGAGGAGAATGTACCAACTCATCTTTGATTTCTTCTCGAAGCCCTATGCGAAGAAGGATTACCAGTGTTCGTTCCACCCAATTGTTTTTTGCCGCCAATTGCCTGAAAAGTGTGATGTATTGCAAGACGTCCTGACTTCCGTGTTGTTTGTCACACAAGGCTTCTGTGGCTGATGTCTCCAGCCCAGGTCTTTCAAACATCTGTTTAAATAACTCAATAAAAGACGCATAATGAGAAAGCCATTCTTCTTCTGTGGCTACCAAGGGTGTTGCCCATGCTAGAGCAGGGCCAGACAAGGCACTAATCAGGTACCCAACTTTAGTTCTATCCAACAAAAACTGGGCCGGACGAAATGAAGAAAACACTCCAAGAATTCCTTCAGCTTGTTGAGATCTCCAGAGTAATGAGGAGTAGAGGCAGAGACCATGGGTACATCGGAGGTCTTGATTTTCAGCATGTGATGTAAGGCTAAGTTTTCTTCTCATAACTGTTGTAGTTCTTGGGCTTGCTATTGATGCACTAATGCCTGTGCTGTTTCTACTAACCGTTCGGTAGGAGAAGACCATGAAATATCCATGCAGGTTTTTGCCCATTGCAATCTGCCGGGTTTAGGGTCTTGCTTACCAGTCTTGAGGCGTTGGGACAGTTCCCGGATTCGGTTCTTGTAAGTCCGGGTTTGTCAGAGATTGGGGAGACCCCTTCCGGTAGTCACAGTGCTGTCGACAATGAAAGCCTAAGCAGCCAGTGCCCTCCAGAAAGAGTCCCAAGAGGAAAACCCCAGAGGGAAAAACCTCTGATGTTGCTGATGAGACTCCTGGAATGAAGGAGAAGACAAGGACCCAGAAAACACTGGAAAACCAGGAGCCCAAAAAAGGAACCAGGAGAAGACTGGAAGACAAGCTGGAGCAGAAGGCGCAAGGCTAAAAATAGGCACCAATGGAAGGAATCACCAAAAGAGGGGCCACAGAACAAACAGGAGCGAGGACCCACCAGCAGGAACCAACAGGAGCGAGGACACACCAGCAGGAACACGGAGTGTTGCAATGCAAGGAAGGAAGGTTCTGATCCCTTAAATACATAAAAACAGGAAGTGACATAGAGGAACAGGAAGTGACATACAGGAACATGAAGTGACAAAACAGGAAGGTGAGGTGTTGCCATCTTGGATAGGGAAAAGAGTGAAGTGTGTTACAGAAAGATCGCCATGTTAGCAAAGTAAGTAACCCTCCCCAATTGCCTTCTGGGAGCAAGGTGAAGAGGAGAGCAACAATTTGTTCCCCAAGGAAGGGGGATCACCAGACGCCCACACCAGGTGAGTGTATTGTCCCAAGATGCCTCAAGAAGCAGAGGGGCCACCGTGCAAGTATGCAGCGTGCCCGAAAACCAACAGGCATTGCGGGTGCTTTCCGTGGCGCTGTTGAAATAGCCACAGTGGGCTGCGATGCTGTACCGCTGCACCCCCGAAGAGGAGGGAAGGGATCCGTTGGCTGAACCACAGCCGGCAAAGAGGAAACGGGTAGCGCAGCAGGCTGTGATTCGTGCTGCAGCGTGACAGGAAGCTGGCAAGACAGTGGAAGCTGCCTCTAGGCCAGGCCTTAAGAGCCATACCGTCAGAATCATGAGCTGCTATAATGGCTTTCTAATGTATACATTCTAGTAAATTGAATCCACATTATATATTTACACTTTTCTAAATATTTGGTATTTTAGCTTATGGGAAATCATGTGTGATACATTAATACAAAATGTTAAACTGTAAAACTGATAACAAAGAAATATCTTTTTACAAAGCATTGCAGCTCTCTGAATTTGATAAGCATAGATAAAATCATTCTTCAGAACAAAAATGGCATAACATGGACACTATACTGCTTTCTGATTTATTTTTACTTCCGATACATAAGGATTTTTTTCTCTTGTAGACCCCTCAATACGAAGTTCAACTGTATTTGGGAACACTCTTTCACCTGTAAAAATGGTAAGAGAAGCCTTATTAATTACTTTGAAAAATATATTTAATTAATAAAGTACAATTCTATATGGACTGGAACTCCTATGTTAAAATGCCAAGAAAAGACATAATTGAAATAATGTGGTGGTAGGAGTACCAGGACGCCTGACCAAATGCTGTGATTTATTGAGAGAGTGACACTCTCCCTCTGTAACATTAACCTAATTTGTTTGCATTAAGTTTGGCTAGCATAGATCATCATAGGTGACTCAGTGTACTGTACTTGTGTGTCTATTGTCTGGATGCAGGTGTTTACAGACTTAATCATGCAGTAGACTGTACTACTGAAATCAACAAAGTATTTTCTGCTGAACTGCAAGTAGTTTATGCTGTGTTTGACGACACAGCTTTGGCAATACCAAGCAGCTAAGAAGACTATTGCATCACTTCAAATCAATCAGGACTTCAAACAATCAAACAGGATTTATAAGGCGTAGCTAATCATGAAATAGGGTACCTAGCCATTTGCAGGTCCTGGAGGCTTATTCAAACACTTAAACATAGAGAATCAACACAGGGATGTTGCTGGAGTGGTCCCTACAATGGCGGGGAGCACACAGTGTTCTTTAAATACCCCTCACACACCAAAAGGACCCTTGGTGTCATGCTTCATCATTGGGGTCTTCGCACCCCTCTACGGAATGCGGCGTGCTACTAACCGACGGAATACGTGGGAGCAGTAAGGTTTTGACTATATGTGGTGTGAGGAGGGGTTA